>NC_042286.1:15557179-15686389 GCF_901000725.2 Takifugu rubripes | reverse complement strand
TTGCAGGAGTGGCTGTGCTCAGCAAATTCAGCTGCCTGGAAGGAGATCAGGACCATGCAAATCACAGGAGGGGACACCTTTTAACGTTCTAACATTAAAAAAGACATCCTATTAAGATGTACCCAGGGGCCCGGGGACCCAGGTACCCAGGGACCCAGGGGCCCAGGGACCCGGGTACTTGAATGATGAAGCAAGTCAGAACTGAAAGAACTTATCAGTTTGAGCAGTGGAGGGCTAAGAAGCTGGCAGATTTGCAAGACCAGCATGTTTGATAGCGTTTGACACACAAGAGCAGACAGAGTTCTTCAGAACTCAAGTGGTGCTACTGCACATTCTGCCTTTGGAGCACCGATGGTGTGAAAGAAAGACCCGTAGGTCTGACAATAAAATAGACGAGCCCTTTGAAAAGCTGGGTGTGATCCACAACATCGTACGTACACGTTGATGTTATCATGCAAAAGCCAGAATAGAGTCGATCTTCTGAATAATAAAGAACCGGGCCGTGGTCAGTACCTGGAAATGGCCTGTGAAGGGGAACGCACATTTGTCGGAGCAGCAAAACTGAACCAGATCTGCCTGATTGTCAGTTTCATGCTGCTGGAGTCAGGAGGAGGGGGCATGAGGGGCAGATCTCTCTTCAGGTCGTCCGACTCCACCCTTCATCCTTCAGGGTATGAAAGCGTAGGAGAGTAGATGACATCACCGGTATAGGGTTAGGGTTAAAAGACTGCAGGACACTTTCATCCAGCATTATAAAGGCCTTGACTGGACTCAAGTCTGAGAGAATCCAATCAAATAAGCCTTAGCTAATGACGCCATAAACATTTCACCTGTTCATCGGAGTCATCGGAGGGTTCGTTGGCATCAGAAACGGGACTGATGGCATCGTGTGGCAGGTTGTCATCGGACATGTCTGTGCTGTAGCCACTGCCTGTCTGAGAGCCGGTGGAGCCGTTGAACTTGGACGTGCCAGGTTGGCCCCCAGTGTCAGAGTTGCCCATCACACCAAAGGCATTATAAAGAACGGCTCCTGACTGACGACCTCCTGCAAAGTGTATGATAGAATGTTGCCACCTGTGTTCTCAAGATGGGACTATTCCTGCTCAGGGATGTCCAACCTTTGACTGTGAGGTTTTCAATGCCACACTCAAACATGATCCAGCCCCACTTCTCCAGGCACGCGATGCGGCCAAGATCACTTGCTGTTGCCTGGGGATCCGTTTCATCAACCACTGAAAACTCCTCCAGCTCTTCCAGGCCAAACAGCACTTTGGACTTTTCCAAAGGGATTGCTGTGATGGCACACATGCCGATGTCTGAACAGAACCGGGAGGAGATGTAGGAATATAGCAGACAAGAGTTAGGACAACAGAAGTGGAACATACACCAAATTTAGGATTACTTTGTGTGAAATGCTGAAAGGTTTGAACTAAGCTTAATGTTCTAAATCAGGGGCAGTCAATTATTTCCTTTTTTGTCAAAGTCTATTCACAAGAAGAAGCGGGCCGCTGCTCCAGTCTGACCTGTGGAGTCGAGGCCTCGCAGCTGGCTGTGGATGCGGTGGATGTTCAGCCTGGCGGCGATCTCTTTGCCTTTCTCGATGCCAGCGTTGGAACGCAGTGAGCCAGAAGACTGAGGCTGCATCTTGGTGGCCGAGGCGTACTTTTCCAACATGACGGATGGCCGTCCGTGTTCCGTGGTGGGGGGGGTTTCCTCTACAATACCCCTGAAAGGACCAGGAAGAACCCGTTTGACGTTCCATCCAACACGTCCAGTGTCCCTGCTGCATCGCTGCACACTAATTGATGTGATACCTGTTCATTCTGAACTGAGTGGCAATCCTGTCGAAGCACAGAGCCACAAGAGACACGTGTGTGACGCACTTGTTAGTGCACGATGGCGAGCCCTCCTCCACAGAAGCCTGCAGCAGGCAGAGATTCACCTGCACACACAAGAATGTTCAACACGTCATCATGAGCCACGCTGCATGCATGACGAAAACTAGACACTTTGAAAAGGAATAATTAGGACACACATTCAATTTGAATGCTTATGTCTCACCAGATGAAGGACCTATAATCTATGGAGCAATTTTTGGATATTTTAATGTACAAAGGGATTTTATCAGAAAGATAAAACACAAAGGAGGCTAAACTGTGTAGCTTATCAATTTAGCATATGATGATGTGAAATGAAGAGTGAAAATCTATATTGAGCTGCTGCAAAACTATATAAAGTTGCAGATGTACTGCAGAGATGGCCTGTCATCATCTAGCCATGGCCCTCACCTTGGGGACTGAGACGTTGGCTTGGAGGCCTTTGATTTTTACATTATCCGGTTTAACCGACAGGTCTGTCGGCCCATGAGAGATGTTGAGCAAGGTGGCGTCCGGGCCCTCCTTGACCAGCTTAGGCTCTTGCTTTCCCGTTTGGCTCTGTGTGGGGCCAGAGTCAGAGAATGGGTCAGTAAGGCATCAAATAGTGCTGCGTAAGGACACTTCACACCCTCTCTCATCACAAGAGTTGCTGTTCGTGATTTAGTAAATTAGCTGGCTATCGAATTTGATTTATTCAGTTGCAATCAGAAATCACCAACACCCCCCCAACTATTGCAAAGATTGATCACTTCTTTAAGAAAGCAAAACTGTACATTGAGGACTTCTTTATGAGTTAAGTGGGACTCCATACAGAACCACCACAGGACATAAATGATGACATTAGTCAACACCTATATAATGTGGCTTTGGAAGCAGTTTTTAGAGTGGAGGACAGATATTGAAGCCTTTTAGGAGTCTGAAATGCTGGTTCAGTTGGTTCTGCCGTGATGCAGGTGAAGCCCACCCATAACGGTCTTCCAGGTCAGCTGCCATTGTAGCAAAAACAAGAGGGATTACTTCATCCCCACTTAAAGACCTATAAGATTGTTTTGTAATTAACATTTCAAGAGAGCTTTATTCAGAAGTTTAACACTGAAGAAACTGGAAGAAAGCCCAATTTCATCAAGAGCCATTAAAAAGCAAAGTCAGGGCACCGAAGGGAAGCCCCGTATGACTGCAGGACACGTCCATAACGTTGGGATAAAGGCTTCGCTTCTTAAGGTCTCCATTCTTGGCTGCAAACATATCCCAAGAGGAATCTAGATAGGAGCACCGTGTTGGGATACAGTTCTATGGGCTGGAAAAGATCCTGGAGGGTTCCTCTCAGTTAGCCAACTCCAATCTGACAGGAAGTCTTTGGTGGTGCAACACAAAGAGCATCAAATGTGACTGAGCAAGGCTTTTGCATGTGAAGGATGGGCAAAGGTGGCTGCATACTTCTGATTGCAACTGTATATGGAGATTTAAATCTTCACAGTCCTAACAGAGCCAAAGTGCTCCTGTCTTTGCACCTCCGTACGTACAGAATCAGTCACCGTTGACTTGCTGATTTGATAGGCTTCATTGAGGACTTTGCCGTGTAGGTCATCCAGAATGGTTGCAGGGTGACGTATACTGGCAAAATGAACCATGGACTCAATGTACCTAAAAGAAAACAGGCATTAGTCCATATTCATGGCCAGCGTCAGAAAGGCCAGGGTTTTCTGATGCCCAACATCTGCCCAAACTTGCTATTCTGGCTGTTTGATTTCACCAAAGGCTTCCTACGCAATCAGAAAATGCAATAACTAACACCAAAACTTTGAGAGCTGAATTTTAAATTGAAGTTTCAATATTAGTGTCCATAAGGATTTGACTTATTTGAGGCAAAAAATGTGACAAGGAGGTGAGGACCACCAACTCATATAATATAGCTTTGAAAATAGAGGTAAATCCATGTATAAATGAGCACTCAGAAGTAAAACCCTCAAAGGCACGCAGTTCGCTATCGTTGTTACCTGTCCAGAGCTTCTGCCACAAGGGGTGTAAGAACCACATTGATGGCACCTTTCACCTCCACTATAGCAGTGGTCCTGGTCTGTGTTAGCGGTTGTTCTAGAGTCCAATCGTCTGTTGCTGTATCCTCCTCAGCGTTCGCCATGGCCCTCTTATCCAGTGGTGTGTATGGTGTGCTGTTTTCAACCAAATCATTCAACTAGATAAAGCCAGTTTCAATAATTCCAACAGGATGAGCACTAAGTCAGGAGGATTCTGACAGATGGACGCTGCCTTTCATACCTGTTGTTCTCGCCCATCAGCTCAACCCCTCTGTCCAGTAAAGAGCTGGCTGACAAGCCCTGCTTTATCATCTGTAAGATCAAAGCAGAGTGTATTTTATGAGTCAATCCTCAGATATTTTCCATCTATAGATGAAGAGATTCTGAAATTTGAGTTGTATATTATGTTCATTAAGTCTGCGGAGTGTTAATGACAAAGACCTTAAAACTGGGGACAGACAGCTGGTCAAAGGAGGCGGAGCTCTCCTCACTGGTGGGTGTGTCCAAATCTAAGGGACGATGAAGAGAAGATTTCGACGTCCTCTTATTGGTGGGTTGTTTGACAGACCAATTGGAGACCTAGGAATTTGAGGGGGACAAAGAAAAGATAAATCCAGCAATTCCCAGTGAAGCCAGAGGCCCTCTTCCATGCCTTTGGCCATCTATCACCAAGTAGGATACAATTTCACAGATGAACGGACGCTGTATATATGGATCACCTAAATCAAATTCACACAGTGTATCAACACAAAAAAAATAAATCCACAAAATATGCCAAATCTTCTCAAATGAAAGTGCAGCCAGTCTTTACAGACTCTTCATCTGATCAGATATTGGTGTAGAATAGAAAAGAAAGCCAGTTAAAATAAAGCAAAACAATATCACAGTAAGATTCTCCGTGGACACAATCTAAGCTAACATTACCTGGTAATGGGCGAGATAGCTTTGGTAGCATGCCATAACATGGGGCTGGCGGGTCACAGGCCCTGGTTCAGCAGTCTTCTCTGCTTCCACTGAGCTCTCCTCTTCCATGGCCAAGGCTGAGACAAAGGAGGCCTGGGATGTGTGACTGGGCAGGGGCTGGGGTGGCAGTGGGGGCAATGTCGGGGGCATGGGCAAGGGGCGAGGCTCGGTGATCAGCTCTCCGTTGAGAACGTAGGTGAGGGGGCCTTCAACGCTGTGATAAATGGAACTCCGGCTGGAGGGGAAAATATTGCGTCAGAGGTGTTTATGATCTAGAATTTAAGCTCATCTTGTGCTACCTGAAGCCTTTCCTCACAGTAGAAGGATTATGTGTTTGTGCAGTGGCTGCGTCAGCGTGGCTGAAAGAGCATTCTACCAGACAGCATCTGCCCCCTTCCAACATCTCCTTTGCCACAAAGCCACAGCCATCACAGATGGTTACATGATTCATCCTTTAGATGAGATCAAATTGAGATCACCTTAATCCTGCTCTTAAGCAGGAGCCAGCGCTCTATTTTACTATCATAGTTGCAAATCTTAAAATGATTGGGACTTTTATAAGAGCAGCTACAGCAAGTCAATTGTTCTGCACGCCACCGTGGAACCTTTCTGTTAGCACACCTGTAGTGGTCCATGTGGTACGCTGGCTGCTGGGGCTGCTGCATTTGCTGCCTCCTCTTTTTCTTGCGGCCCGGGTACGTCCCCGGACCCTCGTCTGCACTGCTGATTGGTTCAAAGTCTTCAGCAGCAGAGAAGTAGGCCTCGCTGTCAGCCACCGACATGCTGGAGTCTGCCGAGCGGTACTGGTGGAAGGTGTTGGAGTCTGCTGAGGGTGTGAAGGGAAAAGAGCCATAGCTCCTCCGCTGGCGTGGTGAGTCCAGGACATTCTCGTCGCGCGAGAAACCTCACTGCTGAACTGGACGCCTCCAGACAGGACTGGTGGAGGTTTGTCAGTGAAAACAGCAGCCGACAGGCTCTTTGTGCTGCCCAGTCGGCCCGAATGCACCGAGGACTGCCGCTTAAGGGGAGAGCGGAGGGGTGAGTGCACAGAGGAGCGGTCCTGGGAGCTATTGGGTGAAACTGCAGAGCCCTCTGGAACATCTCCTAGGGTGCTGCAGGTGAGAACAGGTAAGTAATACTTGGAGTGAAAATGAAACCTTCCAGTTATTCCTATGTGCTTTTATTCATAGGGCAATATCTGAACATACATGACACATTAAACAGCACCGCACTCGGGCCAGAAGAGGACGTGGGCTTTACTCACTCGGCAGGGCTTTTCCCATTCATGGTGTACATGTGCTCTGTGCCTGGTGATGGACTATCCCGCTCTCCCGCCAGCAGGGGCAGTGCTGCACTACATGAACTATTTTCTTCAGACGATGATGCAGAGCTGTGGGAACGTTGGGGAACCTGGAGGCTGAGAAGTTGATGCCCACGTCTCTCCGGCAGCTCAGGGGGAAGGCATGGCGAGCGTGTGCGTCTGACTTAGTCCAACAACTCTCCCTAAAAATATTTGTAGATTGGCATTTTCATCTGGTCACAGTTTTATCAAATCAATGACAACGTGAACTATGACATTCCAAAATAAATTCTAATGTAATGACTAAATAGAGGATATGGGTCAAATCTGACTGTAAGAAGAAAGCATATGCTTGTAACTGGATAGAAAGGAATGCTTGGTCTTCATTTAGCTTTATGGAAAAATCAAAACTATATATGCAAATTTCGATTTAGAAGCAGATCGATACCATCTACTTTTGGTGTTTCCTTGGTAATAATCCACTCCCCCGGCTGTAGTAGAGACTGGCCGTAAGACATGTCAGAGTCAGTGCTGGAGGAGGAAAATGCAGACGAAGACGATGGGGTCAGCTCTTCAAGCTTGAAGAAATCCAGGCTCATGTTGGTGCCTCCAAAAAACCTGCAACCTCCGAGGCAGCCACAGCGGTTCCTGCTGCGCTTGTTGCGGTTCGTGGCCTCTTCTGGCCACAGGAACCAGAGTCTGAGAACGAGACAGCAATGGAGGAGATGATCACAGAGTGATGCTTAAAATGATGCTGTATCTGCAGTAACAAAGAGAGGCTGCAGCTTTCTGTGGACCATTGATAGACAGCAGTGAATTAACGCCTGCATTCATCTCCTCACTGTCCCAGTAGATGAAGCGTTTGTGTTTCCATTCAGGACCATAAACTCTTCAATTGAATAATGTGCATAACCTCCAATAATCCTATAGTTTGGCAAAGGAAATATCAAACAATTTCAATGTCAAGTAGGATGATCTGGACTGAAAACCGTTCCCTGCTGCTTGATGAGAACTTGAAAAGTGATGGTGGCTCTATGACCACAGACAGCCCCACCAGTCTGCCGGCTTCAACGTGCTTAATTATCATATCTCTACTGTGTACCATTTTCACACAAAGTTTCACGAGGGTGATTTTGTTAAGAATTTTCCAAAAGGGTTATCGGACCTTGACAGCTGTGTTGTCAGTGGTACTCAGGGTTAGGGTTAGAATGATGAAAAGGAACAATAGCAACTTATTAAAACTTTTTTTTAACCCAAACAGTTGATGAGGGAATTCTCCAGCTTCCAGGACCATGTTGAGTTCACCATATAGATGACAGGTGTCAAAAGGCTCAGTTACTGGGAAACATGCAACGGTCAGCAGGCGCTGGGAGCCTGTGAAGACGTCTGGAAATGGACGCTGCCTGTTTGGCAGCCAGACAGGAAGAGGTCCCTGATCAGGCTGGGAATGTCACCTTTTTAGGAGAGCTCACTGGGGTGCGTCTGCCGTCTGAACGTTCCCTTCGGAGAGGCACTTTTCTGATGTTCACCTGTACTGGAGCTTTGTTGTCTCCAGATTGCGCAATATAAACGTGCTACCCGATCAGTGTTTTGTGGCTTTTCATTTAAAAACCTAGCCGGAGTGCATTTTGGACAAAATCTTCCACGACACAATGTGAGATGCATGAAACACACAGACGAGACACAAATCCTGGTCTGCCCTAAATACCTTTTGGTCTGAGCATCGTGCAGTTCCAAAAAATGTCTCTGGACTTCACATTTTGCCGGGTGGTCAGCAGCCAAAGCAATATCTGCAGTAATGAGGTTCATGTTGACTGAACCCGCCTCCAGCCAGACAGAACGGCGCAGCAAAGGAGGCTGACCAAGAGCTAACGGCTGTGCAGGAGCCTGTCCTGCTGTCTGCAGCCTGGTGGCCTCAGCATGCTGCTGCTGCTGCTGCTGCTGCTGCTGCTGCTCGATGTACTGCCGGATGTTCACGTCTTGCACCATAGCACTGATACCCTCTCCCACTGCCTGGTTGTGAAGGTTGCAGTTAGCTACACGAATGACGCCTGTCTGCGCAGACAGAATGGAAAAGATATTGTTTTACATACTGCTTCAAGTTGTCTTTATTACAGTTCATAAATGGCTCCGACGACTTACCTTGATGCTGGTGGCACAACCGTGCTCCACCACAAACAGGTCGACTCCATCCATGGCCAGTCGGGTCATGGTGTACTTTAGCCTCTGATGTGCGACAGTGACCAGGCAGGCAGCTCATCTGAAACACAAAAATGATTCAGCACCAGAACCTGGAATTTTCATGGAAGCTAGCTTGCTGTTATCCAGCCTGAGGCCACAGCTGCTGTAACTAATGGGGGGCTCTCTGGCACAGGTTAGAAAAATATCCTTGTACATATTCATACATATTCATACACAAACAACACCTTCCTGTAAGACACACACACGTTGCCTCTTTATGTTACTTTAAACATTATTGTGTGTGTTGGCTCTGCGGACCAGTGTAGCTTCTGTGATCAATAGCTTCGTGCAGAAGCTATTTCAGCTTCTCCTGCTGTGACACGCTTTCTTCTTTTTACCCTAACCCTTTTCTTGTCACAAGTCTTGTGCAGTGAGAGTCATCTTTAGCAATCAGGTCCAATTTTCATCTCCTTTAAGACTGGGCAGCTCTGACACCCTTTCAATGCCTGAGCTAGGATCAGCACTTTGGGTTGCTTCATGTGTGGACTTCAGACAGGCATCGCAGTTTGGAGCTGGAAGAAATTCTGCAGGAAATAAAACAAGGAATAAACTGTGTTTATTATTTTTGTTTCAACCTTGGCATCACAATTGCGACGATCGGCGCCATGCTGGCAGATGACAGACGGCTTTGGTTGTTCGAGCTGGAACTCTTGAGACACCACATGGAACAGGAACGTTTCCCCCCACTCTATGATGCTGGCCACCTAATAAAGAGACACAGACAAACACTGAATGATGGTCTGGAACATCAATAAAGAATGTTCACAGTATAAGCCAACACTGCAGTAAAAACGGTCAGTCTGAGGTAGACACAACGAGGAACGCCTGGATACAGCAACACGACAGCTTCTTGTAGCGTGATTAGAAAATCTGGGAGATTACACAGGATTCATTGTGCTTCACACAATATGACTTGAAATGTGCCCGATACTCACGCACAAACACAATTATCACTTCAGCTGAGAGAGTCATGATCTATGAGGCAACAATTCTAATCACACCCACCTGTGGAACGGTGACCCTACCAGTGAGCCCCCCAGCCTGCATGTCAATGAGCCACGCATACTCCAGTGTGTCGCTGTCCGCAGGGAGGCCCTGAGCGGAGAACATTGCGTGAGCCCTCATCTGGAGGCCAGACAGGCTCAGGTGGCCGTCCCTCAACACCCCATCGGTGGTGGGCCGCTGTGGGCAAATGCATCGAGTCAGACATGCAAACACTTCCAATCAGGAAGACAAAGGAAACGTTAGCATCCTTTCATCCCTATTTTGGTTGAAAAATATCAGGGGAAGCTTGTGGAATTTGAAAAGACATTTGCTCTGACATTTGCTCATTTGCTCCAAATAAAGGTTTCACAATTGTGATCCAATCAGATACTCACCTGCAAAATAGATTCACAAGCTTAATTTGTACCATTTCTTTATTGTAACCCTCTGATCACAAACTTCCATAGGTTGAATTCTAGGCTCATGTAGAAACTGTTCAACACAAACATGAGTTTATATATTCTGATATGTATATAGTATTCACCCTCTGTACCTGTACGGGGCCGAGTATCCATTTACCTGGATTATTGTAAATATACATCCTCTTCGTATATTCCAATTTCTGTTCGATTCGATTTTATCTTACTTTTCTCTGCGTGCTCTTGCTGTTGTTGCACTGTAAATTTCCCTGTGTGGGACAATAAAGGATCTGAATCTGAATCTGAATCTGACCATATGTCCCCACCTGACAGTTGTCACTGACAAAGATGTGAATGGGAGAGAGGAGCAGCTGAAGCATTGTCTCCTTATAACCTTTCTTCATCTCAAAACACAGCCGCTCCAAGAAGCCGGAGGGACCCTCGGGACCTTCGCTGCTGCAGTGCTGGAGGCACAGAGGAGAGTGAGCATACATGCAGACACTAACACCACGCTGCTATCAAATGTGAAACGCTAGAAATTGTGTAGCTGGCAGAGCTAAATGAAAACACTGAGAAATGTGCTACCATTAGTGTGGGCTTCACCTTTTAATGTGTGCTTCCTGACAGTACATTCATTTATTGTAAATCACACTTAAAATGTAACAATAGAAGCTCTTTTGAAGCATTTACCATTGGAAGCCGGCCATGGACTTTGTAGAGGTTGATGTACACGGTGATGTCCCAGGGGCGCAGGTCAAGGGGATGAAAGTCTGAGGTGTCCCTCCGTTCGCTGTCCTCCACTCCCAAGGGAGACCAGCCCAGGCCGGAGGAGGTGGAGGTGGACAACACGGGGCTGGACACAACCTCTTCAAAGTCTGTGTACATGTCATACTCACCAAAATAATTTTCCTGCGATAATGGGGGTAAGATGGCGTCACTATTTAATACCTCAGACATCACAAGAACCACTCATCTCTCTGGATAGAACCCGGTTACACACTACGATCAGACCTTCCCGTACCTTGATGGAGATGAGTGCTCTGAGCAGCGGTCCGTAGAGGATGATTTGGGAATCTGGTGACATTTCCATCTCCACATGAAGTCTGTCAGGGGGCAGCTCCGAGGGGTCAGTGGACAGGCGGGTGTGAGCAGCAGCGGTAGAAGCAGAAGTGTAGCGTGGTGGAACGGAGGTGTGCTCAAGGGGGGCGCAGAGCTGACAACATGGATTCTTCCATCTCTGACACTTCACACACAAAAAACATGCAGATTAATAGAAAAATAATAAACAACATTGTGCTGAAGTTTTTTTTAAAAAGAACTGTATTGATAATGGTATTGATAAGGATTCGTTAAAAAGTCCTGTCAACATGATGGACAACATTAAAGTTGATAACAAAGGGTTAGAGCACAGTGCTGAAGCAGCAAGCTCACACGACTGTTTGAGCTGCCTCATCAGCCTTCTGGGGGTAGATGGGTGCCACGTGTAGTCGATGATGAGCAGGAAGTTGGGAACACTCCAGCAATCCACCCAGCCGGCTCTGATGGGAGGAAAAACACATCGAATCTGCACTTAGTCTGAAGACACCAGGCTGTTTTCTAATCATTTCGAGGGGATTTTCCAGTCCGTCTTTGACTTTATGGACAGAGTCTCCAGGAACTACAGTCACGGCCGCCGTGAGACGCTGAAAGGGTCATGCCCAATCTAGAAGCATCCCAGTGGGCAGCGCTCCACAGGCAATTCAGATGAAGGCTCGTACAGAGTGAAAAACGCTACTAACAAGGACAATTTTCTAAACTTTTATTGAACTTTAGTGTGGTGTTTCCAACATGGGGACACTGCTTTCCAACATTTGATAGAATGGATACTGCCTAAAGGGGGTGAAGACAGTAACATGCACAAAGCTACTAACACATAACAGTCTCAAATTAGACAGAAGGACACGGAAGAGACAGATGAGGAACATCTCCTGAGTGGATCCTGTACAGGAACCAATGTTACAACTCACTGTTTCCACCACTCACTCTGCATGGGTGATGTTCCTCCAGCGGGGACTTTGCTGTTTTGGCTGGTGGAGCACTTTGGTTCTCCCCTGGGATATAACATATCTGGGGGAAGTTTGATAGTTCTGATAGTCTTTGGCCAGAGTGAGGAGAGGGCAGCGACTTGGGTGGCACTCTGGCCAAGGACAGTCGCCGAGTCTGTGTCCTCTGCCTAACGAGGAGAAAGCATTCACGTGCAACGTAAACAACCCTGGAAAACTTATATTTGGTGTCCAAGAGGTTAGACCTAGTTGTAGAAGATAAAACAATATTATCCACCTTAATAATGGGAACATGCTGATATCCCAAACAGGAGGGAAATAATAAGGTTTTTTAGTGAAGAATAAATTAGAAAATGGGAACAAATTACAGCATGACTCACCTTCAGGCTGAAACGTGTGTGGCAGGTGGCTGGAACAACTCGTTGAAAGGCAAAGTGAAGTCTATATTGAGCGTCTCACCACATGCTGCCAGGTGTACACTACAGAAGATCATTAAAAGGCAGCGGATTAGTCCTGTACTGCTCTGGGATTTAAAGGAGTATATAGGGTCTAGTATATACGGTCTGGCTGCTGTCAGGATGCATCAGCTGGCAGCAGGAACAAGGCATTTGCTTGGCAAAGCCATTTCACAGCACACAGCCAGAGAGCGGTTTTTTACCTTTTGGCATCTTTAAGAAACTAGTTACAAGTAATATTAAGTTGGCCCACATCAGTTAAATCGTCCTCACAAATTACTGTTATATTTACATTTAATCCCTTACTTCTCTAATTCTAGAGATAGCCAATGATATGTTTGAAATTCACAGGCTTTTGTCGTACCATTCTCCTGCTGCTTGGTGGAACAGTCGACCCAGTTGTGCTGGTTTGCTGCCCAGATCATTTCAAACTGGTGGAAAAGGATCTTGAACGTCCAGGAATAGGGGACCAAAGGAATAGATATCTGGAGCACTGTCACTTGCCCAATCTTTGATCAGGTCTAGGAAAGGAAAAAGAAAATATTGTGTGCTTACGTATATTTCAGTGTGGCACTGAAGGCAGCGAAATGGCTGTGATGCTGGTGGACTCGCTCACCAGAGAAGAAGTTTTCTGAGCATAGATAAAGTGATAGGTGGCCTTGTACACCTCAATCTCACACTGCCACGACTGAGGCATGTTCACCCGAGGGTAGCTGGCTATCACATGAAACTGGAGAAGAAAAGATAACCAAGTGTTCTGGTCATAAAGTCAAATCACACCAATTTAGGCTGTCAAGCAGAAAAAGCTCTTGTGTTCTCCCAGTAAATTTTGGACGTTGAAAATGGAATGAAAATTCACACTCAAAGTCTATATTATACCATAGCAATTCTAATTTTAGAAAAGTGATGGTATGGTAGCTGCTAGAGGTATTCTAATTTTAATAGATTAAAAACATCATTGAAAATGTAATTTCCATTATATTACTGAAAAACATGTTCCTTCATTCACTAATATCCATAAAAACCAAATGGAAAAGCTTCTGGTCCAGTTGTGTGCTGCTTACAGCTAACATCTCCGCCTCCAGGAGAGTCCTGTACTGCATGCTGCTGGTGGTGTCCACGTGGAGCAGCTGGCCCTTGATGGTGGGGGAGTAGCCTGCAGACAGGCAGAGAGACAGGCAGGCAGAGGACAGGCAGGCAGAGAGACAGGCAGGCAGAGAGACAGACAGGCAGAGAGACAGACAGGTCGAGAGACAGGCAGGCAGGCAGAGAGAGACAGGCAGGCAGACAGAGAGACAGGCAGAGAGACAGGCAGGCAGAGAGACAGACAGGCAGAGAGACAGGCAGGCAGACAGACAGACAGGCAGAGAGAGCCATTAATTCTCAAACACAAAGCAAGGCCTTCTTCTCCATAATAAACCTTGATGACCAACTGTTACTGTGATGATGATATTAACAATTACGCTGGCAAGAGAAACAGTTCCTAGTATTAATTTTTTATCATTTCTATATGGATATAAATCAGTGTTAAGGATTAAACTGTAACACTGATCATAAGGAGCTAAAATGATGATATTTCAGACTACGTTATTATTATTTCAGTATTATTTCAATCATATTTCAGAATATTTGAATAACATACCATTCTCCCCAACAGTCATGGGGATGTTGACCTCCAGGTAAGAACCTGCACCTACATTCACATGAATGGCGTGGTTTCCTGGCAACAAACCAAAGATAAGCATCATGTCAATATAATGGCCAGACAGGAAGAAATAAAAGAAGATTCTTCCTGACTACGTGCAGTCTGCTTTCTTTCATACATTTATCTTGACCATTATGCACAACATTCAGAGCTTGTAAAATTCCTTCGCACAAGTAAACCCTAACCCTACTGCACACTACAAAAAAGTCATGAGAGAGAGAGAGATGAAAGAGAGATGAGAGAGATGAGAGGAGATGAGTGAGAGATGAGAGAGAGAGATGAGTGAGAGATGAGAGAGAGAGATGAGAGGAAGATGAGAGAGAGAGAGATGAGTGAGAGATGAGAGAGAGAGATGAGAGATGAGATGAGAGAGAGATGAAGAGTGAGAGATGAGAGAGGTGAGAGAGAGAGAGATGAGTGAGAGATGAGAGACAGATGAGAGAGAGATGAGAGAGAGAGATGAGTGAGAGATGAGAGAGAGAGATGAGAGACAGATGAGAGAGAGATGAGAGTGAGAGATGAGAGAGGTGAGAGAGAGAGATGAGTGAGAGATGAGAGACAGATGAGAGAGAGATGAGTGAGAGATGAGAGAGAGAGATGAGTGAGAGATGAGTGAGAGATGAGTGAGAGAGATGAGTGAGAGAGATGAGTGAGAGAGATGAGAGACAGATGAGAGAGAGATGAGAGTGAGAGATGAGAGAGGTGAGAGAGAGAGATGAGTGAGAGATGAGAGACAGATGAGAGAGAGATGAGTGAGAGATGAGAGAGAGAGATGAGTGAGAGATGGGAGAGATGAGAGAGGAGATGAGTGAGAGATGAGAGAGAGAGATGAGTGAGAGATGAGTGAGAGATGAGAGAGAGATGAGTGAGAGATGAGAGAGAGAGATGAGTGAGAGATGAGAGAGAGAGATGAGAGACAGATGAGAGAGAGATGAGAGGTGAGAGATGAGAGAGGTGGGAGAGAGAGATGAGTGAGAGATGAGAGAGAGATGAGTGAGGATGAGAGGAACAGATGAGAGAGAGACAGATGAGAGAGATGAGTGAGAGATGAGTGAGAGATGAGAGACAGATGAGAGACAGATGAGAGAGAGAGAGACAGATGAGAGAGGTGAGAGAGAGAGATGAGTGAGAGATGAGAGAGAGATGAGTGAGAGATGAGAGACAGATGAGAGAGAGAGAGAGAGACAGATGAGAGAGATGAGTGAGAGATGAGTGAGAGATGAGTGAGAGAGATGAGAGAGAGATGAGAGAGAGATGAGTTAGAGATGAGAGACAGATGAGAGAGAGAGACAGATGAGAGAGAGAGATTAGTGAGAGATGAGTGAGAGATGAGAGACAGATGAGAGAGAGAGACAGATGAGAGAGATGAGAGAGAGATGAGTGAGGGATGAGAGACAGATGAGAGAGAGAGACAGATGAGAGAGATGAGAGAGAGATGAGTGAGGGATGAGAGACAGATGAGAGAGAGATGAGTGAGAGATGAGAGACAGATGAGAGACAGATGAGAGAGAGATGAGAGTGAGAGATGAGAGAGGTGGGAGAGAGAGATGAGTGAGAGATGAGAGAGAGATGAGTGAGAAATGAGAGACAGATGAGAGAGAGACAGATGAGAGAGATGAGTGAGAGATGAGTGAGAGATGAGAGAGAGATGAGTGAGAGATGAGAGACAGATGAGAGACAGATGAGAGAGAGAGATGAGAGTGAGAGAGGTGAGAGAGAGAGATGAGTGAGAGATGAGAGACAGATGAGTGAGAGATGAGAGAGAGAGATGAGTGAGAGATGAGAGAGAGAGATGAGTGAGAGATGAGAGAGAGAGATGAGAGACAGATGAGAGAGAGATGAGAGTGAGAGATGAGAGAGGTGGGAGAGAGAGATGAGTGAGAGATGAGAGAGAGATGAGTGAGAAATGAGAGACAGATGAGAGAGAGAGACAGATGAGAGAGATGAGTGAGAGATGAGTGAGAGATGAGTGAGAGATGAGACACAGATGAGAGACAGATGAGAGAGAGAGAGACAGATGAGAGAGGTGAGAGAGAGAGATGAGTGAGAGATGAGAGAGAGATGAGAGACAGATGAGAGAGATGAGTGAGAGATGAGTGAGAGATGAGAGACAGATGAGAGAGAGAGAGACAGATGAGAGAGAGATGAGAGGTGAGAGAGAGATGAGTGAGAGATGAGTTAGAGATGAGAGACAGATGAGAGAGAGAGACAGATGAGAGAGAGAGATTAGTGAGAGATGAGAGAGAGATGAGTGAGAGATGAGAGACAGATGAGAGAGAGAGACAGATGAGAGAGATGAGTGAGAGATGAGAGAGAGATGAGTGAGAGATGAGAGACATATGAGAGAGAGATGAGTGAGAGATGAGAGAGAGATGAGTGAGAGATGAGAGACAGATGAGAGACAGATGAGAGAGAGAGACAGATGAGAGAGAGATGAGAGACAGATGAGAGAGAGAGAGACAGATGAGAGAGAGATGAGAGACAGATGAGAGAGAGAGACAGATGAGAGAGAGAGAGGACAGATGAGAGAGAGATGAGTGAGAGATGAGAGAGATGAGTGAGAGATGAGACAGATGAGAGACAGATGAGAGAGAGAGACAGATGAGAGAGAGATGAGAGGAGAGAGAGAGAGAGAGACAGATGAGAGAGAGAGAGAGATGAGTGAGAGATGAGAGAGAGATGAGAGACAGATGAGAGAGAGAGACAGATGAGAGAGAGAGACAGATGAGAGAGAGAGAGAGACAGATGAGAGAGAGATGAGAGAGATGAGAGAGAGAGATGAGAGACAGATGAGAGAGAGAGAGACAGATGAGAGAGAGAGAGACAGATGAGAGACAGATGAGAGAGAGAGACAGATGAGAGAGAGATGAGAGACAGATGAGAGAGAGAGACAGATGAGAGAGAGAGAGACAGATGAGAGAGAGATGAGAGAGATGAGAGAGATCCTGTGAGACAGATGAGAGAGAGATGAGAGACAGATGAGAGAGAGAGAGACAGATGAGTGAGAGATGAGAGACAGATGAGAGAAGAGAGAGAGATGAGAGAGAGATGAGTGAGAGAGATGAGAGACAGATGAGAGAGAGAGACAGATGAGAGAGAGATGAGAGAGATGAGAGAGAGAGATGAGAGACAGATGAGAGAGAGAGATGAGAGACAGATGAGAGAGAGAGAGACAGATGAGAGAGAGATGAGAGAGATGAGAGAGACAGATGAGAGACAGATGAGAGAGAGAGAGACAGATGAGAGAGAGATGAGAGAGATGAGAGACAGATGAGAGAGAGAGACAGATGAGAGAGAGAGAGACAGATGAGAGAGAGATGAGAGAGATGAGAGAGACAGATGAGAGACAGATGAGAGAGAGAGAGACAGAGAGAGAGAGATGAGAGAGATGAGAGACAGATGAGAGAGAGAGACAGATGAGAGAGAGAGAGAGAGATGAGAGAGATCCTGTGAGACAGACAGAGGGAGTCACCCTGTTTTTGGTAAACAGCAGGTCGATGGTGGCATCAGCGATGATGTTCATGCGGAGCTCGAAGGCCTGGATCTGCCGGGGCCGTCCAGGCTGTGCAGCCTCCGTCACCTTCATGGGCTGATAGTCAGCCGGCAGGAAGAACTTCCACAGGCAGTCCCTGGGAAATGTAAGAAATAGTGATGAGCGCTTCAGCACCCTCCCCTAACCCCAAAAGGATTGAGTCCATCCCAGCTGTTGGACCCTGTTTCCATGGGAACCCTCCACTCCTCAGCCCAGTCCCCAACAGACTGAGCTACCATGTGGTTTATTATGTTGTGGTTACCATTTAATCTTTATTATTAGTAGTAGTTTCATTATTAGTCTAACCATTATTATTATGGTTATTGTGATTATTATGATGATTATTATTGTTATTGTTGTTTTGTTATTATTAGTGCTATTATTGTTATTCTAAGCATTATCTGACCATTATGTGCTAATGAGTTTGTCTCCTCTCATCTGCTTTATCCCTTTTGGGGTCACAGGGAGGGTCCACAATGGGTCCACCCCCGGATGAGTTGCCAGTTCTTTGCAGGTTCCTATATGATTCGGTACCTTGCTCAAGGGTACCTTGGCAGTGCTCTGAAGGTGTTGTGGGGGAAAGTGCCAGAGGGTTCTTGGTTTGAGCCCCAGTGCAGACAGAACACCTTCTATGCTTTGTCTGCAAAGGGGCTCAAACCAAGAACCCTCCGTTTCTCATCCCAGCTCCCAACAGACCTAATGAGCTAACCCGAACCAGCGAATGAGTTTGAATGATGCTTATTCACCGCTGACGATCTGCCCAGGGTCCGTAGTTGAAGTCAGTTCCTTTTCCACAGACAATGTCAAGCCCCCAACACGGAGGCAGGTCCTGGAGCTTATCGTCCTCACTGCTGGTCTCTGCCTCTTCCCCATCCTCCTCCTCCACAGGCACCAGACCTACACACAAACACACACTCTAACACACTCTTCATCTCCTTCACATACCCATCTCTCTGATATCTACTGCTCAGTCTGTGTGTGTGTGTGTGTGTGTGTGTGTGCCTACCAGGTTCATCCTGGTAATAGTAGATGTCAACATCGTTGGACTGCATCACTACAAACCCTTCTCCCATCAGCCTGGGGGGTCTAAATCAGGGACAGTTTAGACAGAGATTTCTGAGATATGTTCATAAAGAGGAATCCAAAGAATAAATAAATATTAGCTCTTCATTGAAAGCTGCCTCGTAGAATAGCTTCACAAATGGAGCTGATTTCATTAGGTGGACCATCTTTAAGACATGTCAAGGACTGCTTGTGGCTGAAGTCGCCAACATGGCCTACAACGGTTTCAGGTGCTGACTTGATTTAAGCGTGCGTCCGTACTCAGCAGGTCAGAGTTCTGCTCTGCTTAAACTTTAATCGGCTGAAGGGAAGAGAGAGATTTACTTACAGTTTTTAACACAGCACATTTAAAGTTAAGGGGGGGAAATGCAATGGATGCCAGATCAAATTCTTCTACCAACATTTTGAAACAACTTAACCTTTCATTTCTCTTAAAAAGAAGCAACATTATGTCTTATTGTTCAGTCAATCCAACACAAGAGTTTACTTGAGCTTGTCTTCTATATTAGTTCAAACTGAATGTGAAAGTTTGGGTTGAAACTATAATTCTACAAGCAATGAGCTCAAAGTCTATAGTTTGAGCTCTGACAATAACCTGACTTGAAAAATGTATGTTTACAAGTCTGTCTGTAATAACTCGTGTTAGTACCAAAGTCTGCTCCGATTATTTTACCGGTGATGAGTTACATGAGCAAAGAGGGACTGACTCGTCATTTTGTAGGCCAAGGTAGCGTGGGCTGGGAACCAGCATCACACGGACGTTCTCCAGCGAGCCCTTGACGATGTGCATGTACTGATCCAGGTGGCTCGATGGCGGCTTGGTGGCGTACGTCAAGAAGGCATCTTCAAAGTTCATGCACAAGGTTTGAGGGAGGTAGTGGTTCCCAAAGGCCAGACGACCCTACAAGACAGTAAACTTGGAATACTTGGTAGAAATTTCCAAGATTGAATCCTTGTTTTGCCTTTTTTCCGAAGGACTCACAGTGCTGATGTTCACTTTGATGACAGGAATGAGAGAGCGCCAAGACGATGAGGGGTCCGCACTCTCCGCTTTAATGTCCACACTAACAAATAGTCAGAGGACACAAGGTCCATTCACTTCTCCAGAAATGGTTTAAAGCACTGATCACAATGGTTAGATCTGCTTCTAAAGGATTTTTGCCAAGAATTAAGGAGTGCCTAAGTGCAGCTCCCAGCCGCTCATTAGGCTCAAAGGAAAGTGCTGACTTCTGCTTACTGCAGTTTGGTCTTCAGCTCAAACTGTGCATCAGGCTAATGCAATTATATCATCCAATTAAGACAAGTGCAGGGGCCAGATACTGTAACTATGGAACATTGTTCAGACCTTCCAGGGTCTTTTTGGAATCCTTTCGTCCTCTCTCCTCATCCTTTTTGGGCGTCATTAGTGTGGACTCCAGTCCAAACGTCTCCTGCAGTCGGGGCGTAGAGGTCAGTGCGGTTGTAGACATGAAATTCAAAGCCGTTGACTGTCACGTAAAGCCTGGTTTCTGCCTTAGGGTCTGAAGATGAGAAAGAGTGGGGATTCAGGCTTCTAAAGACAAGTGATGTGGTAAAGCTTGTGTCGTTCCACGCACAAATTAGGATCTGGAAAGACTTTGTTCACACAATTCTCTCACTGACCGTGCTGTTTCTGTTTTGGGTTAAACATTTTCCACCAGCGAAATATGAGGAAGCCATCCTGTATCCTGCCAGCAGAGAAAGGGTCAGTGAGCGTGGAGGGACAATCAGAGGACAGAGCAGATGCAAACGCCGCAGCCACCTGAGAGACATGTCTCCGTTGATGTAGTAGACATCTCGGAACATGACTTTCCTGACAGCACGGAGAAGGAGAAGGACCCTGGGAAAGACCACAGATTCCAGGTTACACCTTTTTAGCTGCTGCTCTCATTACTACGGAAATCTCTTCATTATGTTCTCATTAAGCTTTACTGGGCATGAAATTGAAACATGACTGTCTTCTATTAATTGTTTTCAGGTGAAACTATTTTCAATGATTCAATGCCTGAGTGTCAAAATCTAACCGTGCTCCAGAATTTGTCCCTTCAAATGCTGCAGGACAGGAAGTGTGCGGCTCTTTTGCTCACCACCCTCCTAAAGACGGCCATGACCCTCTTCCAAAATAGTTCAGCCCAAAATGAATGTGCTCAGTGTGTAGGGAGAAGAGACCTTTTAATGATGTGTGAATCATCCCAAATAACTGGAATAATCAATAACACCTGTCAATCAAGAACAACTCAAACGGTCCACCAGTAGCTGAGTGGTTCAGGGCGTCTTCACAGTGGGAGGAAGACAGACAATTCATGTGTTCATCCTTAATCCTTGATAATCACTCGACACAATGTTTCTTAAACATGCTTTGCTCTGAATGTTAATGACATATCTGACTTCAGATCAATTAAGCCTCATTAGAAGCATCAGTGACATGGAGACACCTCTTATGTTAGAGTGCAGATGTCCCTGCCAAATAAAAGGTTTTTCATTGGAAAAGAACAACTATTAGTGTTTTAAATCTAGTCGTTTTCTAAATGAACCTTTGTTTCATTGGCACAGGCAGAAGAACTTTTCTGTTCACACTCAACGCAGACGATCACTGAGGGACAGCAGCTCATCATGAAATATTCAGTGGAGGAGTTAAAGCCTGGAACTGAGAGCTTTGGCACAGCTCCACCTCCCGTTTCATCACCATTCCACAGAGGTCCTGACAAGCTCACCAAGATGAATGTAGCCATCTTTGTAGAGTCTGTTGATGACCAGGGTGAGGATCAGGCCGATGTTGCGGGAGTTGTAATAAGTTAAATAGATGATCCATCCACAGGACAGAATGGTTGCTGAAAAGAAGCTCAGGTTAGTCAAGAAGAAATATTGGAGGATCTACGCACTGATGCGTTGCACTGAAACAGAAGGTCGAAACCTCAGGCGAGGCTGGAGGCGGAAGGCAATCAGCAGTCACAGATGACAGCTGTGACTATCGCTCCGAAGAGGAAGCGGGTTCTTTGGGCCACGCTCTTCCACAACATGGCGACATCACTGTCAGAGGTTTGTCTAAAGCCTGCTAACATCTGCTCCATCTCACGGCCTACTTGCAGGTCAGAGAGCAAACTACAGCTAAGGTGTGGTTTCCTCCTGTGACCTGACCTTCCTCAGAAAGGTTAGCTGAGCTGTTAGCAGCGAACCGTCAATGGCAGTGAAGCATTTCCTTGTACTTTACTACGATGGCACATCCCCCTGTGGCCTTGGTACTGCCAAAGACAATAGAGCTGCCCCCCTTCCTCAGGGACCACCAACCAGACTGATTTGGAGTTCCCGACTTACTGTTGCTGTCTGCCCATGATGACATGACCTGTTGTCTGTCTGCTAGAGCCTCAAATATCAAGACTGTCCTTTCAGTACAGGATCAGTTCCCCTGGTTGGAAAAAGAACGCTAACGATCCATTTCAAAATGCAAAAAGAGGGAACGATGTGTTGAAAGAACAAGACAACGACTTCTACTTTGTACTTTACTAGCGTCTCGACTCACCAATGAGAGCCAGATGAAGTTGAGTCGTGCTTGGTTAGGAAGTCATCCAGGTCCACAAAGCTGGGGAAAGTGCTTTTCATTGTTTTGGGGCGTGCCCCTCCATGGCTACAGGCTGCTCATCCGTGGTCTGAGGCCGACAATGACAGGGTTAGGGTCAGGGTCAGGGGTGAGGGTCCAGGGTTAGGGTCAGGGTCAGGGTCGGGGTTAGGGTCAGGGTCAGGGTCGGGGTCGGGGTTAGGGTCAGGCTTAGGGTCAGGGGTCAGGGTTAGGGTCAGGGTCGGGTCGGGTCAGGGTCAGGCTTAGGGTCAGGGTCAGGGTCGGGGTCAGGGTCAGGCTTAGGGTCAGGGTCAGGGTCAGGCTTAGGGTCAGGGTCGGGTCAGGGTCAGGTTGTTGAGCCTTGAAAGAATTTATTAGCATAAAAGCATGGCAGCTATTGCACATCAGATGTAACTAAAACCTGGACAGGAGCATTAGGGCTCTGCCATTTCAGGTTCTTTATTCTAAATTTGGAGCAGGAAAAATGAAAAAGCTCCAATGTGAAAAGATTGTATTTGAAAGTGCGATCAGAGCTGAATTTCAACCTTAAAATTGAATTATCACTCATCAATCAGTATCAATTAACCACATAACTGGCAAATGACTGTCGATCTATGTTGTAATTTGATAAAAGGGAATAAAAAGAAACATTCTTTTTCTTGTGGGTGGCAGGAAGACAGGAAAAGAGCTGTGTGTGTGTGTGTGTGTGTGCATCTATGTGTGTGTGTGTGTGCATCTATGTGTGTGTGTGTGTGCATCTATGTGTGTGTGTGTGTGTGCATCTATGTGTGTGTGTGTGTGCATCTATGTGTGTGTGTGTGTGCATCTATGTGTGTGTGTGTGTGTGCATCTATGTGTGTGTGTGTGTGCGTCTATGTTGTGTTTGTGTGTGTGTGTGTGCATCTATGTGTGTGTGCATCTATGTGTGTGTGCATCTGTGTGTGTGTGTGTGTGCATCTGTGTGTGTGTGTGTGTGTGTGTGCGCATCTATGTGTGTGTGTAAACTGAACTCTCATTCTGGAATTCTGGAATTCCGTTCCAGAAACACACAAATAAGCCCAAATCCTCGGCTGATCCGCTCTTAGTGCTGCAGGCTCTGAGACTGAAATGTGAAGCAATGAAATGGGAACGCTTGAAAACGAACTAAACAAAGGTTCCTGTGTGCTCTGAACACGCCGTGATCACACAAGGATTGTGACAAAATTCCAATGAAAATATAGTGGAAAAAAAGCCCTGAGATTTACAGGTCGTCTCACACACACACACACACACACACACACACACACACCACACACCCACACACACACACACTAGTTTATCAAGAGGGCAGCAGAAGCCTCAGCATCAGAACACTCCAGATAACCCCCCTCACAACCTGGCCTCCGGTCCTGAAACCATAAAGACTGAAGCAGGTCGATATGCTGCTCTGCAATGGGCCACGTGGAGGACGGACCCTCACATAAGGAAGGAGCCCACAGAACCTTCCCTCTCCTCCTTTCTGGTTTATTCCCTAACCCCTAACCCATGAGAGGACACTAGTCCATCAACCACAGCAGCAGACCTGCCAGAGAACCCCAAAATGACCTCCAGCAGAAGATCTCTGACCACCACACCTGGCTTTATGAGGTGTGATCGGAGTGTGTCATACATTGATGCTACTGACTGGCCCGTTCATTCTGGACTCAGATCCAGCACCTGTGGGACATCACGTGTGACTGCGTGCTGAAAGCCTGACCCAAACCCACCGCCACCATATGACACCAGTAATCCAGACCCCCAACGAGGGCTAGGAGCTCGTGTCATTAGTGATCATCATCTCTCTTTAGGAGCAGTACTCACAAATCAAGGGAGCCCTAAAGTTCTGAGTCCAGTCGCCAGAAGGTTCATGAGGAGGTTCATCTGAGCATCGCTCATCGTTTTACTAAAGTCTGGACCAGCTGTCTTTTCTGGGTAAATGATGGAGATAGCAGAGAAAAATAGAAATGTACTTTGAATGAACAGACAGCGTCTACAATAGGGTTAGGGTAACCCGAAGCGCATTACAGCTGATATAAGCAAGTATGTAAGTGGAAACGATACATTTAAATGGCCATTTTTGACGCGTATTGACGATTTGAGGTAAGACACCAAAGTAGCAGCAAACAGCAGATGATTACTAATGATGAAATAGCTAATATGTAATGGCTAAATTATTACTTGAAATTCTTGATGTGACCTAATAAAGCACACATTTGGGGAAGTAGCATGGCTAATCCCGGGTCATTCCTTAGCCCCATCTCCGCTACTGGCAAAACAATCCAAACGTACTCGTTTTCCGTGTTTCCTTTTTTAACGTTGCTACTTGCTTTTCGCAACTTCTTTGTAAAAGGTTTCGGTCCATAAGGTTCGGTCCCGGTTCATAAACTTGTCATTGTGCTAATAGCTAAACACCATAACGTTAACACTGAACTTTAGCTACCGTGCTAATGGTAACAGGCCGCACCCATCACCGTATGTACTGCCCAAAGTTTACTGAGTGGTGTAGGGAGCATAACATACCTTAATGTCGTCGGTGAAGCTATGGTCTCATCATTGCTTCCAGTTAGTTAGGATTTAATTTCCCTTTGTGATAACTAGCATCCTCTGCTGAATATTTACCTGACAGGCCAGCCAGTACAAGCTCTTCCTGGTCGGGTGGAGCAACCCACAATATTAACCAATAGAATAATAGCTAGGACAAGAACTGACCAATGAGACAGAGGAATGTGGGTGACACACTTGAATGACAGTGAGTCGGCCCTATCAACGTTAATGTTTTTATCCTAGTAGGCGGGTTTTTTCACGCTGACTCCCGAGCACGATGATCGCCATAAGAACGAGTTAAATCAAACATTGTTCACTTTTTTAGTTCGTTCCAAACCATTAAAAACGAAATAACGTTAGTTTTTATTTCTATTGTTAATGTACACTGAACTACCTAGTAAGCACCGTCGTTTACAAAAAAAAAAACCCTAATTATAATTTACAAGACAAACCTTTCCAGTATTAATATATTGTCGTACAAACACATTTTAAAAGCGTTTAATTCAGTTTGCAAGGCCGAGGCCATGCTTGTCAACTGGAAACGTGTGGCCCGCTCCCTTTGGGTCAGGGCCGAGGCCCAGTTTCAGTTTACTGGGGTCTTGGGCACCAATAAATCAGTGCCAAGTTTTTCTAGACTTTTTGTAAAAACATTTATGGCTCAACTTTGCCTTATAGTTCTTCATTTAATATTTAATCAAAATGCTGTGTTCTAATATAATGTTTTCAATCCACAGTCCACCTGCACTCATTAATTTTTTTTTGTTATAAAAACATAAAGGGGGTGACAAGAAAGAAAAATCAATTTGCCTGAACTCAAAGATGCTGTTGAATGTGAGGGTCTATCTTAGATCTTTTTGGAATCCCTCAAGATAACAAAAGTCAGAGCAAGGATTTACTAAAAAGGGCTCATAGCTTGTCTCTGCCACTCCACTGGTCATCTATTCATCCACCCATCATCTGTGAAGGTGTCACTCCAGACAACCCATACTAATTACCGGCGTTGCTTTAAAGTTCAATTCTGTCTCATTTTAAATATGCAAGAGTGCAGAGCCCTCAAGAGGACACCTAATTAGAGCGTCCTGCTCGAGGCAATTACTGCCCTACGGTATGCAAACTGTCTTTTATAATTAAAAAAGGAAAAGAAATCAGCCTCTCATCATAGAAAACCTCATCTCAGATATGCTATTCAGCAGTTCACAAAGGTGCTTGCATAAAATGAGTGGTTACCGTATTCCACTAGACTGTAATGATTCTCTGACCCTGAGAAACAGCTTTATTGACTCAGTTTTATATCAACGAGTCATTTCTTGACAAGGATAACCACTGATCAAACCTCTGGTTCTTACTTTAATTTTAAACCACCAGACTGGTCAATTGTCCACTGCAAAAGAAAAATAAAGCACACGTTTCCCACTAAACTCTGCTGATGTTGTCCAACTCAGGGATGAGCAGGCTTTAAAGTTTGAGGATTGAAATCAGAATCTCTATCAGTGGCCAAAATGGCAAATGCAGACACTAATGAAGACTCTTTGTGAGCTGGTTGTAGATTCTGGGATGTTCAGGGACTCGTGCTTTCTGAATACCCTCGAGGCTCAGTGACGCCAGTAATGAGCTTTAACCTTTACAAGCAAATGGATGGGCCAATCATTCCAGAAAATGGCAGCAAGAAAGCTAATGTTTCACATGGATAAATAGCAAATCGCTACATTGTTCACACACTGGTGAGAAGAGGGCACAGATCACCCACATATCAACAACTTGCCTTTGTCTCAACTTGTCAAATGACTTGGGATTAATGTTTCTTGCATGTTTGTGCCAAAGTCAATCAAAAAATAAATGAAGGTTTAGCTTGAATCCTATCCATGTTTCAGTTTGACTCGAAGGAAGGCAGGTTTACTTGAGCGGATCTCTGGTGTGCCACAGTCCAACCTTAGAATTAGTCCCAAAGGAAGAACGGCACCAACATGCCAGCAACACCACAAATGAGCTCACCCTGATGTGGATGAATCCTACCGTCGGCAGCTTTGGATATCTCTGTTGACATTGAGATTTTTATTGAAGAAAATCCTCTTTTAAGTTTCAGGAACAAATTGTTGAGGGTTCAAAGGTCAATGGTGTCATATTACATAGTGAATAAAACCCCCTAATATTTAAGACACTATCTCTTTTCAGAAAGGCAGTTCAGCACCCTTTAAATGAAATAAATGAATAGAGCCAGAATAATGCAGATCCTTTCAGAGCTTTCAATCTTGAAAATGAACCTTGAACCTTGTAGTGGCATTCATGTGATACAGGAACAACACAGACAGTCGCCCCGAGTCCGTCGTCCATCCATGGTCCAAAGACTGGCACACGGAGTCAGAAGCTCAGGAGTGCGTCTCGCTCCTGTACGCTGGTGTAGAACGGCTTCCCGAACACAAACGAGTGCAGCCCCCCCCTCAGCTCTCCGCGAAGGCCATGACGATGTTCAAGTCTCCTTCACTGTCAGATCCAGGTCCGTCTTCAAATTCCGCAGAGATCGAAAGGACTTCTGCCCTTTTTGCCTGTGGGAGGGAGGGTTTCATTAGCATGTAGCTGCAGCGGTGGGCAGGGAT
Source organism: Takifugu rubripes (assembly GCF_901000725.2). Lineage (NCBI taxonomy): Eukaryota > Metazoa > Chordata > Actinopteri > Tetraodontiformes > Tetraodontidae > Takifugu > Takifugu rubripes. The sequence goes on along the minus strand of NC_042286.1, from coordinate 15,659,043 downwards.
GCTATGAATTATGTATGCTGCTGCACGCAGCGAGCCCAGTATAAACCATCCTGTTGAGGCCACCTGTAAACGAGCGCCCTTCGACCACAGGCTGCTCGCTACACCATAAACAAGGCTGCTTTTATGCATTCACACAAGAGTCAAACTAACTTTCAGCTATTCATTGAGATATTTGCACAGATGGACTAGCTTTGAACAACACACATTTAAGCATCTGTATAACTTGTTCTCTTTATTTTAGGCTAGAATGGTTGAACCCATTGCAGATTTGCAGTGACACAGGCCACAATTCTCAAGGAGGTCCATCTCTGTCACACACAATGACGTGACCACGTGCATTTACAGTATTCTGGCTTCTGTTCACACATGACACAGCGAAGCACGTAAGGGCTGCGGTACCCTCCTCTCCTAACAGCTACCCTGCCAAAGGTGTTTACAGGTGTGACTGGAAATGTTCCCTGCTCAACAATCTTTTTCCCGTCTGGATACGAAACAAAGACAGCACTGAGAAGAGCCTTAAAAGACCGGCTGGACTGACATCTGGCCCAGGAACATTGGTGATGGCTCTCATTTACACAATGAGTTGCAGGAGCTTGATAACAAGCAGACAACAAGGGATTGTGATGACATCACAATCACCCACAGCCGGAGGACATCACAGCTGAGACCCAAGACAAGGACAGGTCAAAGCAAGAGTGGACGAGGACGCTTCATCAGCGCGTGACCAAGAAAAACAGCTTACGTGATGCCAAACATGGCAAATGTCCTGGAGGGTAGAACTGTCACGTCCCATTTTGAAAACCTTCAGAGTGAGATCGATGAACAGGCTCGTCCAGCTAAATGTGAGACGAGGATTGTCCATTAGTCGCACTAATGGGTCTCCTTCTGAGTCTGGATACATCAAACTGATTTAGTTTTAGCTTTATGTCCAATTTTCCCTATAAAAAGATGTGAACAGTTTCCACTTATGGCTTAAAAAAACAGGGAAAAGATGACCAAAGGGAGCGGACAGGGTCGGGGGGGGGGGGCAAATTAAATTTAAAAACTCAAATAAGTAAGCAAGCAGCAGAAAGTCTGTTACTGAGACTTTAAGATGAAATTTGAAGCAGACACAGCCTGCTACAAGGACATGCTAATAATACAAAGAGAAAATGTCTGTTTCTTAAGATTTAGAAATCAGTGAAGAGAAAACAGTGCTGATGTGGCGCTAGCGGCAGCAGCAACATGATCCTCCTACGATGAGCAGGAGCAGCGGCCTCGACCACGTCAGGACTTTATTTTTGTTCACAGCATTATTCCCCCAGCAGCGGTTGCTGTGGAGTAAGCCTTGGACCAACCCGAACTCTGACACCCAGAAGCAAACCATCAGAGCAGCATTCTACCTCTGAGCCTCTGAGCAGAACAAAGTGAGGGAGGCCATCTGGACACCAAGGGCTGGGGCCACGTCCCAATTAGCATCGGGAAGCATCAACACGTCTTTCTGTTACGCCACCATGAGCGACAGAGGAATGTCCAAGTGATATCCAAAAGCTGTTCATCAGGCCCAGTTTCTCTGCACTGTGACCGAAGCTGTATTATATTGATTTTATACCAATTCACAAGGATCTCAATCATTCGTTTACGTTGCATTGGTGATTCCTCGTGTAAAAAAATCCCTTAAATTAACAACACAAATTCAGAATGTCACAGCAGCCAAACTGTGGTACATTTAAAGTACCTTTAAATACAGGCCCCAGAAGGTCTGAGGGGTGCGAGGGAGGGTGAGCCTCCACCACTCTGGAGCTGGGAAACACTCACAATCACAATCTAAAAGGAAATAAAGACCCTTGGCCCGGCCCAAAGTACCTGAGCTTTTACCAGGCACAATGTGATAACGTTGGCTTCTAATTACGTGTGGGTAAAGGATTTAGTGCAGCCAAAGCCCCTTTTGTTTGGGATTTTGATGAGCTGGACCTTCCTGGTTCTCCAGTATACGGCCGAAGATCACCAACAGGTAAACAATCACTCTTTATCCTACACCTTTGTTCTGAAAAGCTGCAGGCAACATCCTGGGCACCAAGTTCTGACAGTAGTTCACCTTTTTGAGGGTCTACAGACAAATTTGACCCTAAAAGATGGTACAAAATAAAGTCTGGTAAATAAAGGTTATTGCCTTTATTTGGGAAATAGAGATGAGTTGATTTTGACTAACTTCAGACTAACTTCAGGACTAACTTCAGACTAACTTCAGGAACCCATCAGTCAAATCGAGATCGGGAGATCCTAGTTGGTTTCATTTCTGGTTCACCTACTGAGATGTTTTGGGGAGTTTTGGAAGGCAGTGCATGTTTGATGCTCGTCGGTGTCTTACGTGTCATCTTCGATGTACTTGAGCAGTGTGAGGGCCTTTCTGTGGAGCAGCAACAGGAACTGGGCCAGGAAGGTGCTCCGAAGGGACAAGCCGGGCTTCAGCATGAAACACCTTGGTGCAACATGAGATGTCAATTAGTGCTCCAGGCTGCAGCACGTTCCTCCAGGAACACACTGCAGCTTGCAGTCACGTGAAAAGCCTTCAGAGAAATGTACCCTGGGGGGCTGGGCATGAATTCTACACTTGTGCGTCTGTGAATTAGATCCAGTGTGGAACAGCAGCATTCAGGGGCAGCACAGAGAGGCTGGGGGCAGTCACTCTGTCTGGGTGCCATTTATCCCCTTTTCTATTCCTAATTAGAGTCACGGGTGTTAGTGCAGCCAATCCCAGCAGTCCCAGGGGAGCGGCAGGACCAGGAAGCTCCTTTTATTCCATTAAGTTCTCAGATTCACTTGGAAACTGTGGATCGAGCGTCAGTCCCACTTTCCATATCAAAAGAGACATTAAAATAGTTCAGCTACTTTGGTTTGCATTTTTGATGGTTCTGAATGCCTTTGGAATAGAATTGCTTTTCTTCCACTATATTTAGGGGCAGAGAACCTCTGCAGCTGTCTGGAAAACACATTCGAGTGTCAAAAGACGGCTGTTTAGCTTCCTCTCATCACTCCTGCACGTCTAGCACCTGCTAGCAGCTAGCAGGTAGCAGCTAGCAGCTAGCAGCTAGCAGCAGCTCAGCCAACAGCTGCTCGTCGCTCCCCTTTAAATCATCAAGATGACAATGAGCAGTTGGACAATATGAAAACTCACCTCATCTATAAACGACTTGACCCAAAGTGTCTCTGTGTGCAACATCTTGAAAATATATTCCCTGAGGAATACAAAGGTGAAAGAGATCAGCATTTTTGCTTTAGCTCCATCTTCACACGAGCCCAATCACACCTGTATTATGGGCTGTTTATGAAGACAAGCAAAGCTTCTCCAAACTAAAGCAGCCGATCTGCGTTGTGTGGGCTCACAGGTCAGGAGTGAAGGTTTCGCTGGTTGTGGATGATCGTGTCGGGGGGGGATGTCCCTCCTCACTGTCCGTCTTCCCAGAGCGCACTGAGCTCGGACCGCATGTACCGGCGCTGGTTGTAGACGTGCTCGTGGCACGGAGGCATCTGCTTGACCGTGTTGACGTCAACATCGATGTGCGTGGTGGGGTAAGTGGAGGTAAAGCACCTGGCGGGAAGGGCAGAACGAAGCTGCCTGTGGAGTCCTAGGAAAAGCAAAGCCATGACCACCACCGTTGGCTAACCCTCAGCTACGACAGCCAAGTCTCTGACCGGTTTAGGGTTAGTTTAGGGTTAGTTTAGGGTTAATGAATGATGCCGGTGAGTTGCTGGACTAGAGGCAACATGAGGCAACGCAACCTGGTTCTGGACACAACAAGCAAAGGCAGATCCAGCCTTGTGAAATGGTTTATTATTGATCAGAACCACTGATGCACAAAGAAAGAGGGACCAATTTTCATATTTCAGAAAATGTTTTCTATTCATGTCCAAGATGGACCCAAGATTTCACGGTTCACTGGCCTTTCTCTCTCCATCTCTAACTCACTAATTAAGCAATAACATTCCGCAGCATCATTGACTTGAACGACTCTATCTCAAATTTTGCTGCGCAGTAAATTGGAGGTGAACTTCTTTGTGACCCTCATCTAAGCTGACCATCATAAAATTCACCTAGAATTTGCCTGCTGACACTTTAATAGAGTTCAAATTAGTGCTAAAGACTCAGAACTCATTTGCATATGGCTGTGTGCTGGACTGCTATGATGAAACATATAAAAGTCGTGTGCAGATCTGAGGTGATGAAAACATCGTTCTCAGTATATCAGAACAGACAAAAGGGCAGAATTAGGAAAGGATCAGGCTGCCTTCTAAACCCCCCCGGCTGAGGTGGGAACACTGCTGAATACCTTAAGGAGGCCCTGCACAAACAGGCCAGTGTCATATCTGAAGGACGCCTCGGCTCGACACAGGCGGGAGCACCTCCTCTCGGTGGGGGTGAGGAAGAGGCAGAGGGTCCGCACAATCTGAGGAGAAACAGCATCAGATGGGGAAGAGTTAGAAGGCTGCGAGGCAGAGAACAGCGTCCTGACCTTTGGCTTCTTCCATAAAACAAAGGCTAAATTCATCTCCAGCAAAGGTGGGATGTTCTGAGGAAATGGGGACACGGAGAGTTGGATCATTCTCAGAGATTATGAGATTATGCTGTGACAAGAAGGTGGCGGCCATGTCCAGTACCGGCTATAACCAGAGCAGGAGCCGGTCCGGTATCAGATTACAACATTTCCAAACAAAGGTCGCTAACATATGTCGCTAATGTGAAGAAGCCTTTCAGATGTGCACCCAAATCTAACTTTTCCTCTTTGCTAACCTGTCTGAGCAGTTGGGACGTTCCCTCCCTGAGGAGCAACGGCCCAGCTCCCAATCCCAAACACAGTTGAGTTACCGACACAATTTATGGGCTGGAAAAGTACAATTATCTCAAAAAACAGTGAAAAAAAAGTCCTCTACCTTATTTATTTTCTCCGGATTGCTTCCCACCACGATGGAACAGCCGCATGTCTGCAGATGGGAGCTGATGGCCCTGAAGCACCGAGACAGAGGAGCAATCAGCTTAATCACCTTCTGGGAATTAGGAAGAACCTTGCAGGAGTAATGACAGAAACTGTGGTCACGAGCCTGAAGTACAAGAGGCACTGGGACAGGATTTGGGTCCGACCCACCAGGAAGTGGCATCTGCTTTAAGATTTATGAACTTTGCATTCCGTAATCATTTCATTTGTTTTATATTTTCCGACTGATCGTCAGGCACCTGCTGTACAATAGAAAACATGATCAAATTCCTAGTAAAAGGTTTTAAACCAAAGTGTTATATTTAGAGACAGGTGGACCTAGTGACTGGATGAGGGGAACTTCCGGACTCTTTATACTGGACCCTTAATGGGCTGCTCCTCAGTAGAGCACAAAGTTCTGGACATCCTCAGGGGAGAACCGGCAATGTCCAAAACTGCTAACTGCTGTTTGTCTTCATGTCGAGAGTTAAACTAAATATTGTGTTACTGCCATAGTCAGCCAGCTCACATCTTCTGCTCTGCCACCCCCATCCAGCCCAAAAAACCTTCACAGATCTAATCTCCTCTGGCGAGGAGCTCTCAGTGCCTTCGTGGTCAAAAATCATGATTCTGATGTGATGCTGATTCAGCTTTCATCCTTCCTCCAGAAGGAAACTTCTGCTGCGAGCTTCATCACCCCCAGTCCTGCTTACTTGTGAAGGAAATCCTCATGGCAGCTATCTCCAATGTCATCATCATTTAGCACAGTGTCTTTATCTAAACATGGGGAGAAAACAAGTTCATTTTTAAAATTAGCTTTTAAATTAGAAGCAGTATCTAAGAAATGTAAGTTAATTCCAAGTTATCATAAAATGGCCCTGATATGCCAGTCAATAATGTTTTTAACGTTTAGTGTCTGTAGCTCCGCCCTCCATCCGTCTATCAATCACCGGGTCAGGAATGTTTAGCATCCAGCGTGCCGCTTCCCAAATATGTCTGGCATTATTCCACCGAAATACAGCGTGATCACAAAGTCGGGGCAGAAGATGGAGGGGCGGGGCAGAAGATGGAGGGGCGGGGCAGAAGATGGAGAGGCGGGGCAGAAGATGGAGGGGCGGGGCAGAAGATGGAGGGGGCAGGGCAGAAGATGTAGAGGCGGGCAGAATTTGAAGGCTGATGTCCAAGTTGCTGGGTTTTTTCCTGACGGGTTCGATTCAGCTAACTTTGGCTAAATGAAGGCGGGGGCATTCCAGAAATCCTCTACAGTCAAACAACACTTCGTAGGACACGAGCGCGCATGCAGGCGGGTCAACAAATTGACTCAGTAATAAAATTGCTTGTGAAATAATAACGGTGACTCGTCATTGCTAACATCTAGCAACACATGTTTGTAAAGAAGGAAGGGGGGGGGGGCGCTACCAGGGAAGCAGTAGCACATTAGAAAGCACGATTAGCATGGTGTCACACTGAGTGATGATCGTAGGAGATCTCAAGATACCCTGAAAGAGTTAAAACCTTCAGAGATAGCAATGAACTGACGAGTTGGTTTGTGTGGGGTCTGCTGCTCACATCGATGTCTTCTGGCACGCTGTGGGTCTTCATGGACGCCAATAACTCCATGATGGGGATAATCTCCAAGCTCAACACTGAAATGATGTTGTAGCCCTAAAATGTGAGGAAAACAATTGATTCAAGCAGTTTCTGACAAGGATATGAGTATCTTTAGGACATATAAGTTATAAGAAGAAGCAAGATTCCGCTACTTGTTGGTCCCATAGAACTTTAGGAAAACCAGTGCTCTTGGCCGATCTCAGAACAAAGCTCATCACTTGCTTTTCATTGCAGATGGACATATTTTTGTTGCTTTTACACTTTCAGAAGCAAAGTCAGGGGAAGAAAGGAAGTGGCCTGAACAGTGTCCAGGACACCAAAGCCATGAAATGATGTTGAAAAATGGCAGGTTTGATGATGTCATCAAACCACTGATGACAACCACCATCTCATCTGCAACCACTTCCTAATACAGCAAAGGCCAACGCATTCATCTCTTGGCTATGATCACATGCCCTCCTCTTCACTGAGGAGACCTCACACGAGTTATTATTGTCCTTACTCTTCCAATCCCGCATTGAAAAAAGGGGTCAGTCTATAAGGAGAAATGAAAGCTCAAACCACGTTTGCATGCGACTTCTATGTCCCCGCCTGAACCAAAAAGCTAACTCATGAAATCAAAGGGTACCTTCTGCATCCAAATGCGTCCCTTGCGGATGACGTGCTTGAGCCTCTCCACACAGATGTTGTGCAGCGGCAGATAAAAGGCCAGCTCCGTCTGCGGCAGGATGACAGACAGGGCACATGTGTTTTTGTCCCCCTTCAGCTCACCATCAAATATCAAAGACACGATTGATGACGCCTTTTTCTGCCAGGACAAAGAATTTCACATCCACGGCGCCGCACTCAGCGCTACGCAAAATCTCCCCGTTAAGAGTGTGATTGGCCAAAAATGTGACTTCTCCATCACTGAGGAACACCAGATGATCACACTTTGGGGCCCAGATGTGGTGCACCCTTGGACCCAGGATGTTGTCCCAGTAGGCAAAGGTGGCAGCCAGCAGCGGGCATTCCCCTTCAAGGGCCACCCTCCGTTTTGGCCACCGCAGGAGACTGAGTGGGCCCCCGGAAGACATGAGGGGATGCAGTCCGCTGTCTCCAGAGTCACAAACCTGCATCGAAACACATCATTAGACGAGCACAAGGACTCAAATATAGCTGCATGCTAATCACAGGCAAAAAGAATTAGCCAGATTCTATTTGGAAATAAGGGTGAAAGGCCCGTTTTCTCTATGGCATCTTTCTGGAAGTGAAACTGGATGATTTAGAGACGTTATTAGGGTTAGGTTTCTTTTTTCTCGTGTATGTTAAACATGAAAATCTCTCAAAGAAAGACTATTAAACACAGGCCGGTGATTCTGAAAGCTCCTGTCAGGCTCAGATCTGAAATAAGGTTCGATAAAACGGAGCTGGACAGATGAATTATCTTGGACACTACTCGGCTCTGACATGAATCCGACACATTGTTGGATAAAAACCACAAGCAGGACAATCCCAAAACCTACAGGGCTGATGAAAGATCTTCTTAAACTACAGCGGATATTCGCAGATTAGCGACTGGAAAAGAAGAAAGTGGTGAGTGTAAGATAATTGGGAAGGATACAGACTGAAATCTACCAATAAAGAACGTAAAACTCACCCGCTCGACCTCCCCTTTCACCGCTAACCCTGACACCCAGAAACACAGAAGAGGTTGGTGGAGAACACTTTTAGAACCTGTCAAATACCCTCCGCAGGGAGCCAACGCGTCTGCAGATCACTTCCTGGTACGTCACACGCACGTCACTTATTTATACGGCCGCGCGCGCCCTCTAGTGGGCGATATTCGACTCAATGATGTCATTGGCACGTCAGGGTGCCACCTTGGCCACAGCGATGTCTGCAGTGATGCTTTGTGAGGAGCAAATGGGAGTCTCACCCGCAGCTCCACCTTTGAGAGGCTGATCCAAGGTTCTTTGTGTCACCAGTGCAGGAAATAAAGATGTGGAGGGATTCGAACCGACACTCACAGCAAGTCTTAAATACAGAAACGCACTTGAGGGAAGTTGTTCAAAACTCACAATGTCTTTGCTGAGATACGTCGCAGTGGGACACCAATGGAATAGTTTGCACCGGCGGTTGTAAATGGCCCATCTGCAATTCAGACTTTCCAGAACTCAGGATCCAAAATGGTGCATTCCGTTGGAATGTCTTCATTTCATGAATGTTTTCGCATTTTCCATAACAACATGTTTTTATTTACCTGGAAAAGTCAGGGTGAGGATTTTAGGAGGCGATGGACCCTGGAGTTGTGGTAGCCTCACATACAGTTCACTTTAAAAGCACAATGGGACATTTCCCATTTCTAATGAATCATAGAATTTTAAAGATTTTTTTTTTTAACCTTGTTGTGAACCTATGTTTCCATGCCAAACTGTAGGTTGCTGCTATTGTCACTTTATATACATAGCCAGAACAAAATACAATATATAGCTTGAATATTGCCCCGACCATTTCACCCTGTATCTTCCCTTTATTGGGGAACCAGACAGAACTCTCAGTATTTTTAATCCCAAAGCAGGAGACGGGCATGGTGGGTATCAGTTTAATTGACATCTGAACCCTCCGCTATGGCTACGAGGGGTTCCCAGCACCACAGGTGAGGCCTGTTTGGAGTCTTCAGATGTTGCTGCTGTTACCTGCTGGGGCTTTTCATGGCTGCTGCTCTTCATCCATACGAGCTGCACTCAGACCATGTCTAAGCCTAACCCTAACCCTAACCCTAACCCTAACCCTAACCTAACCTAACCCTAACCCTAACCCTAAACCTCCCTAACCCTAACCCTCTAACCCTAACCCGAACTAAACCTAACCCTAACCCTAAACCTCCCTAACCCTAACCCTCCCTAACCCTAAACTAAACCTAACCCTAACCCTAAACCTCCCTAACCCTAACCCTCTAACCCTAACCTAACTAAACCTAACCCTAACCCTAAACCCCCTAACCCTAACCCTAACCCTAAACCTAACCCTAACCCTAACTAAACCTAACCCTAACCCTAAACCTCCCTAACCCCTAACCCTCTAACCCCTAACCCCTAACCTAAACCTAACCCTAACCCTAACTAAACCTAACCCTAACCCTAACCTCCCTAACCCTAACCCTCCCTAACCCTAACCCTAACCCTAACCCTAACCCTAACTCAGACCAGAGTCTAACCCTAACCCTAACTGTAACCCTAACCTAACCTAACCCTCCCTAACCCCTAACCCTACCCTAACCCTAACTCAGACCAGAGTCTAACCCTAACCAAACCCTAACCCTAACCCTCCCTAACCCTAACCCTAACTCAGACCAGAGTCTAACCCTAACCCTAACCCTAACCCTAACCGTAACCCTAACCTTAACCCTCCCTAGCCCTCCCTAACCCTAACCCTACCCTAACCCTAACTCAGACCAGAGTCTAACCCTAACCCTCCCTAACCTAACCTAACCCTCCCTAACCCTACCCTCAACCTACCCTAACTCTAACTCTTACCCTAACCCCACCCTAACCCTAACCCTAACCCTAACCCTAACCCTACCCTAACCCTAACCCTACCCTACCCTAACCCTACCCCTAACCCTACCCTAACTCTAACCCTAACCCTACCCCTAACCCCTACCCTACCCCTAACCCTACCCTACCCCTAACCCTACCCTAACCCTAACCCTAACCCTAACCCTACCCTAACCCTACCCTAACCCTAACCCTAACCCTACAGAGCAGCTCTCTTTGCCTCTTTCATATTCACTTCCTGTGTCAGGTGATTGTTCGACAGCCAGCCCTGAGTTCTGTTCCCAAACTTCTATAAATGAAATGAGAGGTCCCTCTTTGTTCTGGCCTGTCAGCAGCAAGTAAGCCCCTTTAGTTTAAATTTAGCTCCCTCTAAAGTTTTCAAGGTCGCCTCCAGCCAGCCCTAATTGTGCTCCTCCTGGCTGCTCCACTGATTCACTTCAGCCTGTGAGAAGCCGTCACTGCAGCACCAATTTTTTTGTCTTGGCTAAAATCTTAATGTAGAACATTTCCGCATGGATACATGTTTTTCTGAGTTGAATGTTGGGAATCAGGGGTTTTATGGATGCATGCCCCTAACTGGAGACACAGCCTGATGAAGAGATGCATCATCCTCCAAGTAAAGTTGCCTCAAGGCTTGTTCCATTCTTCCTTTTATCAATCTTTTCATCTTCAGCATGTTAATCCTTTTGTATTCTCCTCAGCACCATTACAAAAAGGAGAGAATATGTCCATGTTTCGGGTCTTTTCTAACCTCCCAGCAAACACCTATGCCCGTTTAGGCACAGAACAAAACGGCAAGTTGGTGGTAATACATTACATATTAGACGTTGCTTTTCAGGCACTTTACAGCTGTGGATTAGATCAAAAATGGACTCAGACCCACTAAACGCCCAGTCAGAACACACAGCCGATCGCCACGCTAGTAACGCTGTTACTCTCTTCCTTGCAGGGACTCTTGCACTGAAACAATCGTGTTTCGCCCACTTTCACTCCAAGTATACGACAGTCGGAGGTTTGTCCTTCGAGCCTCGGGTGCTGACTCGCATGGATCGTTATCACCCTCGGTGCAAGAGGTCTGCCTTCGTGGTCCCTTGTTTGAAAAGGTAGCAGCTTCTCGGGCTGTCTCATCAAAGATCTCCTCAGAAAGAAAGGGTTATGAGAAATCTACCTGTCTCATGGCACAGATGGGAGAAAGTCTTATTTGAAATCTGTCAGCAGACGCCGGAGGCAGCCTGTCATTTTAGCAACGTGTGCAGGAACAAGTGGGAAACCTGAACTAAACGAGAAACAGAAGAACAAAAGAAGTGCTGCATGTGACACCACATCTTATAGTATTCTTTCATGTGGAGGGGAAATGTAAGGTGGGAAAACGTATTTGCCCTTCTAGTTATTAGTCACACGTGCTCATACAAACCTGGATACACCTGAAACAACCAGGAATGTCATTAGAACACACAATTGGAAGGAAAGGATCTGGAACAACAACATGCTAATCTGGCACAGATTGATGAGAAAATGGTTTTATCCAAGAAAAAGCTTTTATGATCATTTGTCAAGTCACCCATTCCCAGCATGCAGACAGGGAGGCAGGCAGGCAGACAGGCAGGCAGACAGACAGGCAGGCAGACAGGCAGGGAGGCAGGCAGACAGGCAGGCAGGCAGACAGGCAGGCAGGCAGGCAGGCAGGCAGGCAGACAGGCAGGGAGGCAGACAGACAGACAGACAGGCAGGCAGGCAGGCAGACAGGCAGGCAGACAGACAGGCAGGCAGACAGGCAGGCAGACAGGCAGGCAGGCAGACAGGCAGACAGGCAGACAGGCAGGCAGGGCAGGCAGACAGACAGGCAGGCAGACAGGCAGACAGGCAGGGAGGCAGGCAGGCAGGACAGGCAGGCAGGCAGACAGGCAGGCAGACAGGCAGGCAGACAGACAGGCAGGCAGACAGGCAGGCAGACAGACAGGCAGGCAGGCAGACAGGCAGGCAGGCAGGGAGGCAGGCAGACAGGCAGACAGGCAGGCAGACAGACAGGCAGGCAGACAGACAGGCAGGCAGACAGGCAGGCAGACAGACAGGCAGGCAGACAGGCAGACAGGCAGGCAGACAGGCAGGCAGACAGGCAGGCAGACAGACAGGCAGGCAGACAGGCAGGCAGGCAGGGAGGCAGGCTCCTTTTATGCCCACCGCCCAAACTTCCTCAGAGCCACCTCCAGGGTCACCCGGGAGTCCTGACTCCTCCTCCTCTGGCCCTGGGTAGAACCTTGCAGCAGAGCTTCAAAAGCTGAGGTCCAACTCTGCAGAGAGCAGAATATTCATGAAGAACCACATCGTGAAGATGCATTTCCAGCAAGTCCACAACAGGAGCATGATGAGCTCACGCCACTTGTGCTGCTTCAAAGCTGCCTCCATCTTTGAAACGTGCCACAACAATGATCAATTCAAAGAAGGGAACTTCAAAGAAGCTGGTGTCCTCTCGTGCAGCTGCCAGGGGCCGATCACTTTAATGAGCGGATAAAGCAGGAGTTAGGGACCAGCTGCACGGGCAGGCGGCAGTGGAGCGGGGCATCGGTTCTGATGGAAGACCAGGCAGAATGATGTCCAAACTGCTCGTTAAAGAAGATCTGAAAGGTTGCTTTGATGCCTGAGCAGACCTTTAACAATAACAGCTCACAGGCATTTTAATTTCTACGTGCTTCCTAAAGTCTGCACAAGCTCCCAAATCCCTGGATGGGTCCAGCTTCTGCAGGTTCCACCATTTAGCAGACACAATTCCACAGCTGCTCTCATATAATTCTGCTACTCGTTAAAATCTCAAGATGTTTTCGTACATCTCTGACAGCCGAATGCTAAACCCCGCTGCTAACCCTAACTCCTAACTCTAACCCTCCCTAACCCTAACCCTAACTCCTAACTCTACCCTCCCTAACCCTAACCCTAACCCTAACCCCGCTGCTAACCCTAACTCCTAACTCTAACCCTCTCCCTAACCCTAACCCTAACCAAACTCTAACCCTAACCCTAACCCTAACCAAACCTAACCCTAACCTAACCAAACCCTAACCCTAACCCTAACCAAACCCTAACTCCTAACTCTAACCCTCCCTAACCCTAACCCTAACCCTAACCAAACCCTAACCAAACCCTAACCCTAACCCTAACCAAACCCTAACCCTAACCAAACCCTAACCTTAACCAAACCCTAACCCTAACCAAACCCTAACCCTAACCAAACCCTAACCTAACCAAACCCTAACCCTAACCCTAACCTAACCCTAACCCTAACCCTAACCCTAACCAAACCCTAACCCCAACCCTAACCCTCACCCCAACCCCCCTCCTACCCCTAACCCTAACACACCCACAAACATAGAGGGCAATCCAGGGGGAGTCCCGGACCCACAGACCCCAGCCTTCCCACAAAAACCACAAATCATACCATTCATTTCTACTTTTCACATAGAACCACAACCCTACAGTACACCATTAAACAAAACTTTTCAAAACCATACTACACCAACATCCGGCCCTTCTATAACCACAAGATCATCCTAGCACACAGAAAAAACAGAAACCTCATTCCATACTCACCACATCCAAATTCCCGGACCAATTCATCACCCCCCGACCCAGACATAGCCAACACTACCGTAACAGAAAATTCATTCAAAACACATACACTGGTACAGGGTTCCCCACGCTAGGCCTCACCTCCATCCATTCCACCAACGTAGTCTACATCATCACATGCACCCTCTGCAATAAACATTATATAGGTGAAACACAAAATTCCATACATACCCGTCTAACACAGCACCTTTACAATATAGCAGGAAGTCGACTTGGCACTACCCTTGTCCGGCACTTCCAAGAGCATCCAGTCAGCCACCTTATTATCTCGGGGCTGGAAACCAATAACTGCTGGACAGTGGGACAGAGGAGGAGAGCGGAACGCATATGGATCAACAGATTAGGCACAAAGACACCACATGGCCTCAATGAACACCCATAGAACTCATCTTTCCCAGTCAGCCAATTTAAACAACTTAATATTCTTACAAGCCGAACCAGTTTCTTACCTACCTATGGATCGACTCATTTATCTTCTACCCTGCTTTTATTACATAACTTCGTTTTCTCTATTTTATTACTAATTTATTTTTATTTTTATCTATATTGCTTTCCCCCCCCCGGGGGGGCCCTCACCCTCCGCACTCCCCTACTTTCCCGATCAGTAGGCCAGTGCAAAAAAAAGTTTCATTCCAAACCCTGAACCCTAACCCTAACCCTAACCCTAACCCTAACCAAACCCTAACCCTAACCCTAACCCTAACCAAACCCTAACCTAACCCTAACCCTAACCAAACCCTAACCCTAACCCTAACCCTAACCCTAACCTAACCCTAACCCTAACCAAACCCTAACCCTAACCCTAACCAAACCCTAACCCTAACCTAACCCTAACCCTAACCCTAACCAACCCTAACCCTAACCCTAACCTAACCCTAACCCTAACCCTAACCCTAACCCTAACCCTAACCAAACCTAAACCCTAACCCTAACCCTAACCCTACCCTAACCCTAACCCTAACCAAACCCTAACCCTAACCAAACCCTAACCCTAACCCTAACCCTAACCAAACCCTAACCCTAACCAACCCTAACCCTAACCCGTTAGCGTAGCCCCCCGGCTTCTTTGATCAATCTTCACATCACATTGACTGCTGTGCTGTTGCTTTGAGCCACGAGCTTTTCTGCTCTGAATGCTCCGTTGTGTTTGTGCCACGACCTGTGTACGTGGGCCCAGCTACCATCCGTGACGACCCCACGGTCTCATCCTGCCATCTTCTCTGCTGTCTGCCCAGATGTGATGATGCTCATCGCAGCCTCCATCGTTGTGGAGTCTCCGAGCATCGGCACAGGCTGGATATTAGCAAAAATGAATGAGATGGCAAATGTTCGTTGTGAACCATTAGCAGGGATCCATCACATCTCTGCAGCCTTTGAGCAAAGTTGAGGAAAGTTGCTCAGCATATATCTGAACGCGGTTCAATCCGTTCACAACAAAAGCCCCTTTTAGAAAGAGGTTCTCTCCAGCTTTGCTTTCAGGAAACTTTATTATTATATTTCATATTTATGCCTCCCTCTGCCTGTCCAGCAACACGCTGTTTTTGGAATTGGATGCCCCAGTCTCGTGTGTGTGGTTCCTACAGGCCCCCGGGCTGGTGGCACTAACTGATAGCCCCACAGGCTTCAAGGGCCATCACGGTGCTCAGGGCCTCAAGTTCCACCGTAATGTCTGGCTAATGCATATGCCTGCTTTCTGTCAAGGAATATGAATAATGGCTCCTTTTAAATTACTCTGTAATCTGATCATTTAACTGAGGCAGAATGACCAGCTAATTAATAACTTGAAATTGAAGCGTTTAATACCATTTTTCATAAATGTCGTGAACAAGCCTTGTCTAACTTATCAAACCATTTCTCAGAGCAGACTTCTGGACCCAGTTGTAATCATCACTATTGGAAGTTTAAAGGTTAATACTTGAGACTAGCATGTAGCACTGTACCAGAGATTATAAACTGGGATGTTTTCCTAATGACCTTGCAGCAGATGACATGTTTGATGGCAGTTTGGGGAGACCCAGGCTCTGCTGGTGTTCCCTCAGATAAATGGGAATTCTTTAAAAAAAATAAAGTTTGTGCCTCATTGTGTCGGACTGAAAGGTCTCAGTGGACGCTCGTACATTTTAGTATTTCAAAGGCATTTTGATGCACTGGGTGTGAATCTGCATGTGTGGACACACGTCGGTGGTGATCCTGTTATTCCCTCAGCACCAAGCCTAACCCGAGTTACTAATACACCCATGAAAGTCCACATCCATTGTCTCTACAATTCAACCTTTGACTTAAAATTTGGTCCATTTTTTTGAGGCCCATTAAAGTCAGCGTCAATATATTATTCTTTAATATGGGTGATTTAACACCCAGTTCACAGACTCACCTTTGTGCTCTCCTGGGCTGTGTTGATTGTTCTTTAGGGGTTCATTTAGCCCTTGTTGCCCTCATCACCATTGTGCTTTCAGACACCATTAAGTGGCAACCTTGGTCTGTTTTTTCCAGAGCGATCTTTGTTAGCCCACAACGGTGCTCACCAGTTAATCTTTGATTAAACTCAGACAAATTCTACTTGTTGTGTTTTGTGGAATTCTCCTATTTCATCTTTAATTTTCTTTAATTCTTCTTTAATTTCTCTTTAATTATTTCTGTCTAAGGGATAAAATGGTTTCATTGACTAAAAAGCCAAGACCTACCTGGTCGCTAGGCTAGTTGAATGAGCTCACTTTAAGTAGCATCTGCACTTTGTGCCCATGTGACCCTTCTGACTGGTTAAAGGGAGCGGGAGATTTCAGTTGCTACCTGTCCACATTCTCACCTGGTGTCCGGCTGCTGGGTGAGTTTTATTGGGTTTCTTACTTTCTGCTGGCTTTGTCATCTGCTGTCATGGTGGCTCCTGCTGTGCTGTTGGGTCTACTTGGTAAAGCTAATGATAAGTTCTGGATAAGTCTTGGGTTTGTTTGGTATACTTGTGTCACTCTCACTGTCTCTATGCTCCTAAACTTAATTATTGATATTGTGATGCTGTTAATGGAGATGGATTTGGTGTTTGACCGTCTTTCTGAAGCTTTAAATGTTTGTTCAGGTTGCTTTTTCCCTTGCTTTGGAATGTTTGATTGTTTGACCAGCTTGTAGCAAGGATGTCCACTTCCTGGTTTGCCCAGTGGTTTCTGGGAGCTGTAGTCCAGCTGTGTTTCCTCTGGAGAGACAGAGGCTATTGGGGCTGCTGGGCTATATCACATTTGCCTTTCAGACGTACATAAATGCTTGGGATTTGCTACTTTGAATGTTATTAATGTGTTTCAAGATTTCATTTGCTGCTGATATTTGATGTTTGATATTTGAATATGATGCATAATATGTGTGAAGTATTTAAAATGCATTTGTTCACTGACATCATGCTATTTAACTTTTATGCCCGATCAGGATACAAAATGAATTAGTCGTATTTTAAAACATCTGGTGTAATGCTGTTTAATATTGCAATGTGTATGTAACTGCTGGAAAGTTGTGCTTATAATGCACATGAGTGAAACCTTGATTTCCTGATTTCAGGTTTATTACCTGCTCACTGCACTTTGGAAATAAAAACAAAAAGTGGGAAAAAATTGAATAGAGTAATATCCTTATAGTTTGGACACCAAGTTACCCTTTCCGTGGGGAAAACGGAACACTACTGTTAGCCTCTTTGATACTAAGATTATGCAACACTACCGTATGAATGACCATACTCCTTTTTAATTCCTTCAGAATGATGCCAAACCTACGCAGTGAGTGTACGCAATTAAACGATGCCTGACGAGAGTCGTGCCAGCCATTCTGCTATCGTATATGTGCCACAAACAGGGCAGGCGCCATGATCCTATCTTCAGAAATGCTTCTAAGCTAACTGCTCACCTGTAAATCTCCTGGTTGTGGTCCACACTTGCACATCACAATGTGCCCACATGGAGATTCAGCCTCAGGTGGGACCTCAGATTCCCAGATCCATGAGCGCGGGTACCAAAGCCACTTTCATAAGTTTTGCAAGTTTAAATACAGATTTAACACTCTGATAACAGATCTGTTATCTACATGTGGATTTCAGAGTTTAGGATTTCAGGTTGAGGGGAAAAAAAAGCAAATGAAACTTTAATCACTGACGATCTCGTGTGTTTATCTCCCACCTTCCAGTCTCATAGTAATTGGACGTCTCCACTCTGGGTGCCAAGAGTGTGTGTGTGTGTGTGTGTGTGTGTGTGTGTATGTACGTTTTTGTGAGGCGGGGGGTCATTTTGCTTTGTCCTACACAATTCTAAATGACTGTTTAAGGGTAAAGATGGATGGTTTGAAGGTTTGGGATAGAACTGGTTTTAGGTTGGTGTTGGGCTGAGAGTCAGGACTTTAGGCATGTTTGGCTGTGAAGGTCTCCACAGAGAGAAATTCACAGTTTTTTTTGCATGCAGCTATAAAGGGGGAGCCCCTCCCTGGACCCAGAATTAAATGTTGACTCATTGCAGTAGACACCAGTGAATCAGTGAATTTGAACAATGCCTATTTAATGCTGACTGCAATGCTTATTGTATGGAGGATTAATGTCTGAATGAATCAACGCCCAGCATTCCTTCCTCTGTGATTTAGTGTCTGTGGGAGGAAATGGGGCAGCGCCGTCGCTGCAACATTAATCACTCATCATAATTCATCTGTGGCCATCATAATTCATGGCCAGCTAGAACAACAGTGATGAGATCCACTGACATGTTTCCTGACATCTTTCATCCTTCACCATGAACCAGCTTCCCTCTGTGAAGCTCCACCTGTTGCCAGTGAAGCCCAAAGGATAATCCCTCCCTGACTGGAATGTTCAGAACATTCATGCTGGTGGCCTCCAGGGTACTTTTTTATACACACATCTGTACTGGGGGGTCTTCCTCCGTTCCTCCGTTCCTCGCTGCTCCAACGCTGTGGAGAAGGCTGTAAAATGAGAAGAGTGCACCGTGGGGGTGAACAATGGGTGGGTTCAATGCCTGGGGGGGTTGCCTGTGCAGCACTGGGAGAGGACTTTCTTTTATTGTGCTCATCTTTCATATCGCACCTTCTGCTGACACTTGCCACAAGCTGCGTCTTAATTGGGCCGTGCACACGTTTGGCCAGAAGGAGGTTAAATGGAGCTGATGGTGCTGTTTCATTAGGAAAAAGAAAACACATCTTTACCAAAAAGAATTTAAAGAGACAATCGGAATTAAAAAAAAATAATTTAGTCAGGGGAGAATACTTCTATACATTATCCAGAAATAATAAGGAAAAAAAGCTTACATGCTCATTTTCTATGTGCGATACACAAATTGAGCCACACTTTGTTTTTCTTCATTTTCTGAAATCTTAAAATCTTGTGTCAGAGGATTATGAAGCCATGTTTAACAATCCGGAACTAAAATCAGCTGACAAACTGACAATCGGTTCAGACCTCAAAACGGGAATCAAGAAACGTGTGTGTGCACATGTTCAGGAGCCAGGCTGCACCAGGCTGCAAGGTGGAGCGGGCTGTTAAAGCAGGAGGCAGGTGTGGATGATGAACTGGAGACGAGTCCCAGGTGTGTCGATCTCAAGATGGGCGTGAAGCTGGAAGCAGCCCCGCCCAGCCTGGAAGGAAACAGAAGGGGAGGGAGACACTCGGGATGACTCCGAACACATCCATGCCACTCTAGACGACATCATCACTTATTATTTGAAGAAAAAGTGCCAGAGCTTCTGACATCCATTATCCTGCCCTCTTTCCTCTCAACACGAGCGCCACCGTTTCTTGGCTGTGTTTTATTGATGACTTGAAATATGGCTGACCTTTTGTGTCAGCTCTGTGCTTTGTGAACACTCACTGTCCCTTGGAGATGTTTAGAAATCCAACTTTTCCTTCCCACCTTTGTTTGGAGCGATGCTGCATTTCATCTCTGGCAGTTTTAATCAGGACGATAAATGTGCTCAGGTGCCCATAATGCCCCCCAAGAAGGAAGTACTTGTTTGTTCAAGGCTGCCAAGCTCTCCACTGGGTGGGTCTTGTGTGGGCTGGACCTACCGGCTGTGCGGCTCGGTTCCTGACTGACCTTTCATTATTGTTGGTGCATCACCAGTGAGACCTGGGACAAATGGAGAGCCGCTACGGTGGATGCCAAATATTTTAGATTGATCCAGGTGACATGAGGGCATGCACCATAGAGGGAGCAGCGTCAGGAGTAGCCAGGCAGTAAGATGATCATGATCAAGACTGTCATCTGTCCAGGTTTGGCCCAGTCGTGCCACCGCATGAGGATGTGTGGGCAGAGCTCCTCTAAACTGTTGTTTGACTCTTGTTGAACTCCTGTCGGGCAACCTTACTGTAAGGAGCACTTGAAAAAGGAGGATCTCATGCAACCTTAACAGAAAATGTCTTTCATGTCCATCAGAAGTGTCGGAGATCTCCACATATCATGGCTCATCCTACAGACTCCATTAGCTGAGCGGAGCAGCCAGCCCAGTTTCACTTTGCTTCTCTTTGATGAGGCTGGGTCTGTTCTGACAGATGCCTTGTGAACATCTTTAATGATGGGAGACATGATTCATGCCAAGCTACAAGGTCCTGAGCATTAATGCCTTCTTCAGTGCCACCAAACCTGGATGCTGAGTTTCCACTGGGAAGGAGCCCATCAGCCCAGTGTTAGTTGGATCTTTTCCCCCTGATGGAACTAATACCTTCTGAACAACATAAAAGACCATGAATCATCCATAAGCGTCATGTTGCAGGATGTCCGTCCACAAACGACATCGATGGTGCACCAACCCTAACCCCAATCCTTGCATACAAAACGACACAAAAGACCATTTCACCATTAACACATAGCAACATTTCAAATTTGCATTTTCTTTTATCAGATAGTCAGTGAAGAAAAGGGCTACTGAGCATTTCTTCTGTAAATGTAGACACAGGTGACTGCAGGGTTCCTCGTGTTGCTGGGTGTCAGCTCAGAAACTGAGCAGTAACCTAGACCTGTGAGAGGAACCGCGGTCCAGGCGGGGAGCCGCGGGCCAGGAAGGGAACCATCTGCATTGTTTTGTCACAAGTGCAGAAGAAATGAGGCAGATTACGAAGCAGAACTATTCAATGAAGACTGGGAACAAAGAAGCTGTGTGAGATGCAAATCAGACAAAGTTCATTTGGAGCTTTTCAAAACGGGACTAAAACCAAATGAACTCCAATTTCAGGGGTATAGGTAATGTTTATTTCATTTTTGAAAATATACCAATAAATTTGTATTATGAAAACACTTTTTACAACCTTGAACATTTTATCACAACAAGATCACACAAGTTAACACCCAACGTTCCTGCATCACAAAGAGTTGCCCTTGTTTTACTGCCCCCCCCAAACATTTAAAACAGTTTCAAGTAAATATTTTAATAAAGAAACAAATAATACAATATTTCACCACAACTTTAACTGCCATCGATTAAATATCCAGTGCTTTGGAGAACGATCCAGACACACAAGGTTTAAAAGGTGATCAAGAAAAATGAGAGGACGAGAAATTCAACTCATAAATCTGCAAAAGTCAAAGCTGCTTTGCTCCCAAACGGTGCACAGGCTGCTCAGCCTTTGGCACTATGTCTGGCTATCCACTCTTTCATATCACATCCCGGGATTTGTCTGACAGGGAAATCTGCCAATGATTTGTTGCACTATGGGATGGGTTTAACATGCCATCTCGACAGAACCCTAACCAGAGCTAACCAGAACCACCTTTACCCACCGGTGCTATTTCTCAAGACGAGCGTTGCCGGACAACAGTGCCGCGGCTGTGCGAGCTAAACTTTCTCTCTGTAACAAATTCCCACCTGAGGTCACAGCAGTGAAACAAGGATGTGGTTTGAAAGTGTAAAGATTAGTGAAATGTAGCCCTCCTGATGGTCATTTGTTCTATTGCAGTGCGACTATTCTGTTGGGGACTGTAGGGATACTTTCAAATCAGTTACATGAATCAATCCGTCCAAGAAGAAAGGCAGTGCGTGCACATGCACAAAGGATTGCACAAATGCAACATGCGTACACCAATGCGCTCACACACACGCACACACACACTCTCATGAAGGTAGCATCCATACAGCAGCTTACTGACGTGTTAAATGGCTCTCGCCCCTCTCGGATGTCGCGCCCCCTCCCAACAACTCCCTCCATCACATCCATGTCTCGGCAGTTGACACAAGTGTCATTCATCCCACCATGAAACACTGGCCTATTTCACTCTCATACTGATATGTTGATTATAGTGTTATACTCGGTGTACTGTATGAGAACATCATTTCATATAGACATGTTCACGACTTCACTTTAATATTCACATGCCCACTGTATCACTAGACCACTGTCATATTGACACCCACTATAATAGTACATCACTTTCGTTTGTCACAAATCCACTTTGTCATAGAAAATCTGTTGTGTGTGTGTGTGTTTTTGCTGATATGTGGATATTTTGTTGTAATGTTTGCACCAATCTGCACTGTCTTCAGATCATTTTCATGTTGACCCGTCTTGGGCCGCTTGTTTCCGTCACCTCCGCTACGGTGCCGTTAGACTTACGAGGGACGTATTCGATGTCAAAGTTGTTTTTGTGACGTCCTTTTCCTCTACTCCAGGCAAAAAGAAGCAGGAAGCAGAAGATGACCACACCTAAAAAGGACAGGCAGCCCATGGCTGTAGATATGATGATGGTCTTAATATCAATAGGAACTGTCATGTTGTACAGTACAGTCCCGTTCCCCCTTGTGCTGTTGGAGTCTGTCAGGTAATTTGAGCTCCTATTGGTATAGTGAGCTCTGTCTGCAATGCCTGAGCTCTTAACAGCTAACGAAGCTGACAGGCTTGCATTGCCAGCAGGGTTGCTAGCAATGCAATAGTACACCCCGCTGTCATGCAGCTCTGCTGTTTTGATTTCCAGGGTGCCATCCGGTTGGACTTCTACCCTGCCACTGCTCTTTGCTGTGATGTGACGTCTATGAGGTGTGATCCAGAACACTGATGGACGGGGTGCTCCCTCGGCCATGCAGCTCAGGTGGGCGGGCTGTCCTTCATCCGTCATCAGCGATTGTGTTGTATTGGGTCCTATGTGTGGCTTTGTGCAGGTCATGTACCTAGACACCAAAGGCTCCTTGAGGTCACGAAGAGTCTTCCCCACGAGGTGCTCGGGTGCGCTGCACTGAGGTTGCTCATCTAAAAGCTTCAGCGAGAGTGGCTTGTGGCTGTTGAGCAGCCACAGCAATCGGCAGTCGCAGACCAACGGGTTTCCACCCAGACACAACCTCCGAAGGCTCTGTGGAGAGGCAAACACCTCCCTCTCCAAGGAGTCCAGTCGGTTCTGTGAAACATCTAAAAGTTGCAAAGATTTCAGGCCAACAAATGCAGAGGGCTCAATAGAAACTAGATGAGCCCCTTGAAGGCGAAGGTCTAGCAAATGTGGCAGTTGGCCTAGTTCCCCCTGATGGATATACTGGATGTGGCAGTAAGACAGGTTAAGATGTGTGAGGTAGGGCAGACTGCGCAGAGCTGCACCAGGAAAGGTAGTCAAGTTGGTGTTGGTTATGAAGAGTGATGTCAGGTTGAGGCCATGTAGTGAGTATGGAGGCAGAGTCTCTAACAAGGGCCAGTTATCAATGTCAAGATGCCGAAGAAGGAACAGCTTCTTAAATGAGTACGGCTTTAGAAAACCAATGCTTAAGTAGCGCATGTGCAGCTCGACCAGGCTGTGCAGATGTCCCAGCGCATCGGTGGGGACCACGGTGAGATTGGAACGTTCCAGGGTCAGACTTTGCAGTCCAAGTAACCCAGTGAACGCCCGCTGAGAGATGAAAACAAGTTCGTTATCACCCACCTCGAGCTTTGTCAGCTTTCTCAGATCCTGGAAGGCGTGATCCAGGAGAACCACCAGTCGATTGTGGCTCAGGTCCAGGCGACTGAGATTGGTCAGTCCGGACAGTACACCGACAGGAATTAGCTGAATCAGATTACTGCGAAAGTTGAGTGCACGCAGAGCCACTTGGAAACGAAAGGAACTCGGCTCGACTACACTGATGAGGTTGTCGCTAAGATCCAAGTCTTCCAGCTGCTGAAATGAAGAGAAGTTGTCTGGTGTTATGATGCGCAGTTTGTTCTTGCTGAGGTCCAGGACCCGTGTCTCAATGGGGATGCCTTCGGGAATCGCAGGCAGGCGCTTGCGGTGGCAGCTAACTGACTTGCTTTGGGCCGAGCAGTCGCAACGGGAAGGGCAGCTCTGGACATGGTTGAGCAGGAGTAGAAGCAAGGCCCCGCCCAAGAAGAGGTGGCAGTGGTTCTGGGCTGTGTGTCTCATGTCTTTTTTACCCACGTTGCCCTCCGTCATGGCACAACTTCTTGTCTGTACAGTCCACCATCACGAACAAGCTCTGTAAGACATTGTACAGGAACAAGATTTAGAAATTTCCAAATGCAACTGTGCTCAGTCTGTCACCTCATTATCATCACTGTAGCGTTGTTAACCTTTACCACTTTAACGAAGAGACGTTTCATGGCTGTGTGAGGGAGAAAGGCTGCAGGCTAACTGGGAATGTTTAGTCAGGACGTGTCGGCAGAGAAATGACCCTCGTTAGCGTGCAGCCTGTTGCAGTGAACGCCGATGTGGATTTGCTGCCGGCCCACCTGCGACTGGAGAGATCTATTATATATTATATATATTCACAGGAGAGATACTAGTGTGACACTGAGAGTGAGGGCTAGGGAGGCTGGGTTCAACAATATGATTTAATACAACACATTTGTATTTCAAGACAGCATTCCACACTCCTGCTGTGTAAAGTAAAGGCTGGAGACCATTTTAAAGGCATCAACAGCACTTCTTTAAATACCAAAAGCATCTCATTAGATTAGTCTTGCTTTGACTTTGTGCTTTTCTTGGCAATATTGCACGATCTTTTGATGGCTCAGCCATTATGTGTTTCCACACAGTGAAGGTGCATCTCACTGGCTAGATCTGATATGACTGTGGCATTTATATGCTCTTGAATCATTTCATACATTTTTACTTCAGGCTGTTTTGCAAATAGAAGATATAGTATTTTCCACCAGAAGAATTCAGATAATTTTCTTCGTGTAAATGAAGTAAGACCTATTCCTTGTCAGCTGCTTTTATTCTATGAACAGCAACCATTCCTATATAGCAAAAATGAATAAAATTGACAGAAAACAAAAACCGATGGCTCTCTTCAAGCATTTTCATAGTTTGCTCCTTGAACAAAGGTACAGTTAAGAACCTCTCTTCATCGGTGGGTCTGTCCAGTGACAACATGCTAACAACAGGATAATGAGGGAAGGCAAGCGGACTACTAGGTAAAAGCGTTAGGATTTAATGGAGAGTGGTGATTCTTCCCAGAAAAGTACGTCCCAGCAGCCACAGGTTGTTGCATTGACAGATAGCTCAGTAGAGCGAGAGGCTGACTGGAACGGCCTCATTACCAACAGCGTCTGCATTCTGCTCGCGGCTATCTTAGCCAATTAGCTCTGTGAAAAGCTAAGACACATCAGTGGGCAGAAGACATTTGAATGCACTCAGACAGAACACTGGAAATATTAAAAGGAGCCAATGGCCAATAAGATGAGCAGACAATGGAGCACATACCTTACTTTGATAGAGGCATTAAAACCAATAGCTGAAATGAAGAAGAAGACGTCTGACAGCCCACATTTAGTCTTTCTCCTTCACTCGTGAGCCCTGGTCGGCAGGTTATATCGTATCTGCACATCTCCCCTCTTTCACTGCTTTTCCGCCCCTAGTCTTTATCTCCTTTTCCTCCTGTTGACACGTCCTCCATGGAACGCCATTCCTACCCGTGCTGTAGACTGGCCTTGCAAAAAAAGGAAAAAGAGCCAGCCTGCTCATCAGGCCCTGCAGGCGGGGGTTTCTTATCGATTGCAACGCAGAACCATCAGATGCCAGGAATGTAGCCTCTAACAGCAGGCCGTTGCCACAGCAACTGCAAACCCTTCTCCCATCCACTCTGTGTAGTCTGCCAGTCAAATTCATGAAAAAGGCAGAAGAAATAGAATAAATAGAAGGCATATTTTCATGGGTGTGTATTCCACGTGCGGAGAAAACAAACAAATTGAATATAACCCAGGAAATTTGGCTTGATTGGTGCTGTGGAGCCTCGTTTAGCCTGTTCTCAGTCCATCATCCAGGCTGCCGTGCTCTTTGTCAGCCTGTTGCGTTGCCCATCCATCTGCTGCTCTGGTAACTATCTCTGGCCTCCACCTTATTATCCACCCTCAAGTCTGCCTCCGTCTTTGTGGATTTATCAGCCAGCCTTTATGTGTCAGCCTGTGCTCCTCTGCCCTCTCTTTAATAATTCCAGTGCAGCGGTGTGTTGCTGCAGTAGGGATGGGTATGAGTTGGGCGATCTGTCAGAGCTCTGGATCGGGCAGATCCGAACCCCAACGCAGACGAGATGTGCCCAAATCACGGCAGCAGTGCTTAAATCCAAGAATACATGAAGTGATCTATCTCTCTTGGTCTGGAACAAATATGGATTCTAAACAATGGCAGCTAACTGTACTGTATGTTTTCTATATGCTCATCTTTGATATCACCATCTATATCTTTCATACAAATAAGACATTTGTAACAGTATTATTCAAAATTTGCACGTTAGCATCTCTTTTCCACATATTTCTAACATATTTCTCACTTCATCTGGCTTCAAACTCTTCATAGGTCAGTTATTTACAGCTCTGAAACTAATGAATCACAAAGGCTCAAGTGGTCATCTCTTGAATGACTTGCAGCCAAGAAGCATTTTCATTCCATAATTTTAGAAACACGTAGCAACAGATGTGTCATTGTAAGGATCTCATGGAATTCTGGGTCAATGTTAACATTGATATGGGTCATGTAGAAGGGCAGCCTACAGGGTTGAGCATTTTGGGATTTGGTTGGGAATAGGATCGGAGTCAGTGAACCTGCAGAACATCTGACAGCCTTGCAGAAAGAGGCTGTAGGGCGAGCCGTGAGTCAGTGTGAGAGCATAGGAGGGCAGATGGAGCAGAAACTGTGACTGTGGATACAGGGTTAGGGTTAGGGCTAGGGTTAGGGTTAGGGCACACCCAGACAGGGCTAGGGTTAGGGTTAGGGCACACCCAGACAGGGTTAGGGTTAGGGCTAGGGCACACCCAGACAGGGTTAGGGTTAGGGTTAGGGCACACCCAGACAGGGTTAGGGTTAGGGCTAGGGCACACCCAGACAGGGCTAGGGTTAGGGTTAGGGCACACCCAGACAGGGCTAGGGTTAGGGTTAGGGCACACCCAGACAGGGTTAGGGTTAGGGCTAGGGCACACCCAGACAGGGTTAGGGTTAGGGTTAGGGCACACCCAGACAGGGCTAGGGTTAGGGCTAGGGCACACCCAGACAGGGCCTTTGCATGTGCTCTTTTAAATCTGTGGGTCTGTCCCTCATCACGCCACTTTCCAAAACTCCTGCAGTGGTCGGAACAAACACAGTTCAGCCCTAGAAGCACTTAATTGCACTGTATTGATGAATTTTTAAAAAGGCATCGATTGGCACAAAATAAATTATGAATTAATAATGCATTGTCTGCCAGACGCTTTGCTTTATGCTTTAAGATGTCCATTACATGCATGGGCAGTTCATCCTTGGGAGGGGGCATTTGTGGTAAGAAAGCCTCGTTAATAGCACAGCCACCACGGCGTGTGCGGTTGGATAACTGTCTGGGGCATAAATTCTCCTTCCCTATACACAAAGATTTAGTCATCAACATGGATGCAATTATTTTGCTGTCGGCTCTTTTGGAAAGCCATTATTACATTCTGTGCAGTAAAGCTTATTCCACATCCACAAACACCCTTGCTCAGGAATTGAGTGCACATTTTTGGCACGACTACTCATTTTAGAAACAAGCACAATGTATTTAAGATTTCCGTTTTACACTTTGAATCAGTGGAGTTCTCAATAGTCAGCAGAACCCGTTAATTTGGCTGTTTTCCCTGTGAAAAAGACCCCGGACAGCCTGAAAGTCCTGCTTTGTTCATTTCCAGATAATTACAGTGGCAGCAGCACTGGAATAATCTCACACGACAGAGTTCACCTGTAGGGGCTCGCTGTGAGCACACGTTCACCTGTAGGGGCTCGCTGTGAGCACACGTTCACCTGTAGGGGCTCGCTGTGAGCACACGTTCACCTGTAGGGGCTCGCTGTGAGCACACGTTCACCTGTAGGGGCTCGCTGTGAGCACACGTTCACCTGTAGGGGCTCGCTGTGAGCACACGGTCACCTGTAGGGGCTCGCTGTGAGCACACGTTCACCTGTAGGGGCTCGCTGTGAGCACATGTTCACCTGTAGGGGCTCGCTGTGAGCACACGTTCACCTGTAGGGGCTCGCTGTGAGCACACGTTCACCTGTAGGGGCTCGCTGTGAGCACACGTTCACCTGTAGGGGCTCGCTGTGAGCACATGACAGACCTTCTTCCTGTTTTCTCTATGGAATCCGGTGCTCATGCTAACATGGGCTATGAGCAGATGATCAGGTCATTTGAGTTGAAGAGTTGTCAAGAATATGTAAAACTGCTCCTGTGATAGTTTAATGCTTTTCTCATCCCTCAAGAGAAAACTGTGTTCTGTAGTCTGGCGCCCACCCCGCGGCATAACCCTAACCCTAACCCCACGGCATAACCCTAACCCTAACCCTAACCCTACAGCATAACCCTAACCCTAACCCCACGGCATAACCCTAACCCTAACCCTAACCCCACAGCCTAACCCTAACCCTAACCCACAGCATAACCCTAACCCTAACCCTACAGCATAACCCTAACCCTAACCCCACAGCATAACCCTAACCCTAACCCCACAGCCTAACCCTAACCCTAACCCACAGCATAACCCTAACCCTAACCCTAACCCACAGCATAACCCTAACCCTAACCCTACAGCATAACCCTAACCCTAACCCTACAGCATAACCCTAACCCTACAGCATAACCCTAACCCTAACCCTACAGCATAACCCTAACCCTAACCCTACAGCATAACCCTAACCCTAACCCTAACCCCGCGGCATAACCCTAACCCTAACCCTACAGCATAACCCTAACCCTACAGCATAACCCTAACCCTAACCCCGCGGCATAACCCTAACCCTAACCCTACAGCATAACCCTAACCCTAACCCTAACCCCACAGCATAACCCTAACCCTAACCCACAGCATAACCCTAACCCTAACCCTAACCCACAGCATAACCCTAACCCTAACCCACAGCATAACCCTAACCCTAACCCACAGCATAACCCTAACCCTAACCCTACAGCCTAACCCTAACCCTACAGCATAACCCTAACCCTAACCCTACAGCCTAACCCTAACCCTACAGCATAACCCTAACCCTAACCCTAACCCACAGCATAACCCTAACCCTAACCCTAACCCCACAGCATAACCCTAACCCTAACCCTAACCCTAACCCTACAGCATGCCAGATGTCGGTGGACTTCTCAGGATGGATTTCTGGACTCAGAAGTGGAAGCTCGTTAATTAGTGCTGTTGAATTTGAGCTGTGCCAATTAAGCGGTCCCTTTCTGCACCACCAGCCATGACGAAGCACCTTGTGGAGCCATGAAAATTCTTCCCTGTCTTGGTCAACGTCTACTGTTGTTGGATTACTGTTGGCTCACAAGGAACGTTCTGGAATGAATTCATGCTAGTGTGCTAATGGAAAGAGTGGGTTCTGGGTAATGTCCTGGTATAGCAGAAGCAGGGATGCATGATCATTGCCGGTCCTGGTGGTTAGCGTTAGGGTTAGTAGAGCTCAGTTCACAGTTTTGGACCTATATATGTATATGTTTCCCCATTTTATCTCTCTCTCTTATGAAAGTTTACCTGTCTGGCAATGAGAATAATTTACTCATTTCATGCATGTCATAAAGGTTTCAATTGTCATAAACAAGACTAGTTTTGGTAAAACCTTGAGGTATCTGTAGCAGATGTTTTGCAAATTGCAATCATCTTATTCTCCTTTTAATCTCCGTTTATTTCTCCATTTAATAACACCCACAGCTTCATAATGCATACTAAAGTTAGAGAAATGAAATCTACCTTTTTTTTGATTTTGTGTTGAAGAGTCTTCTTGGAAAAGGGTCAAACCGAATGAGCAATAAAATTAAAACAATAAGTCAGACTGTAAATATAACTGAACTTTTTTCGTGGATGAAGGGTCCATATTAATCTAATTTCCAAAGAGTGCAGCACAATATTTTGAAGGCACCTAGTTTAGATCAAACAGACGCTGGATCAGAATGAGTCGGTGATCTAGGGTGCTGGATCACGTGCACACGCAGCTTTGGTCTTCCGTTCAGAGTTGAATGCTGCATCAGCAGCCACGATACGTCATCCAGGACCGATGAGCAAATGTGGCCCAAGCGATGTATTTTCATGTAAGCTGGCTCGACTGAGGACCTGCGGGACCCCAGACTCACTCACGGAGCTGCCTGCACACCACAAGAAGCTAACGACCGGAACCTGCCGGAACAAATGGATGAAGCTCGGCTCAGCTTCTTTAAAGGAAGGCAAAGTTTCCACTTCAGCAATGATCGAATACAGTCTGATCAGAGCTGCTGAAGTCCTGGGAATGTCTCTCTTTATTCTTCCAGCGTGGACGTGGGCGTGGGCGTGGGCGTGGGCGTGGGCGTGGGCGGGCTTCAGTGACTTGCTCAAGGGTTCATCACCACTGACGCTGTCCTGTCCCTGCTACCATAAACCCTCTGCTTCCCAGCCCTGTCACCTATGTGGTGAACCACAAATGTGGGTGTGGAATGACCTGCAGCAAAACACCGAGCAGATCCAGAGCTAATTATAGCTAATTACTGGCTCTTAAATAGATGAAATGCTCATGGCCTGCTCCTGCCTCTCCTGTTCCTATTTGAGTTTTTGTGAATCTATTCTTTTACTTGACTAAAAATGTGCAGAGTATTAGGGTTAGCGTAAGTAAAGTGAGTAAAAAAATACAGGAGAAAGATTTTCTTCATCATACCGTTTGAGAAAAATTTGAAATGTCAAAAAAGTCAAATTGTAATGTCAAGAAATGGCCACAAGCACGCTGAGTGACCTTTTGTCCACCGATTGGCACATTTTGTAAAAAGTCTACCTTTTTTTTACTCGTGGGCAGCCCTAACAGGTGGGCCCTAACACTCATTCAGGTTAGTTTGTCTGTTCTCGCCACATGGCAGAGACGCATGCTAACGTCCATGGAGGGGGACCTGCTTCAGAATGTGGATGAATATTTTAACCTTGACTGAATAAAAATCTCTCCTGCACACCTTGAACTGCATATCTTTTGCTATATTGGGAAAAGAATCTGCATACAACACTCTCCATTTCTGCTTTTGTCCACTCTCTGTTCCAGCTGTTGTGCCACCGAAGTCGGAACAAAGGTGCCTCTGCTTGAATTTAGTGGCCTTTTCTTTCATGCAAAAAGGAATAATCGTGTTTTTTCTTCTGAAGCACTGCAGCCTTTTTCTCACCCTCTGTCTCTTGTTGTTACTTGAAGGACACTTGCCGTGTTAGGTTTCCATCTAATTTTAGTCTCAGGAGGTAGGACTCATCCATTTTTCATGGTATACATGCATACCACAACCAACTCAAAGGAACTAGTCCCAGTCCCCAAAAGGAGATCTGCTTTTGCACACTTGTGTGGCCTCATAATCCTTTGGCACATAGAATCTGCAATACTACAGGAATTCATATTCAGCTTACTCTGTGTCTTGTATTGGTAATAAATATAATATGTTTTCAACATATTTTCACAATGAATTTTCTCAAAACCAAAGCAGAGCTATCAGTACTTCAAAGGTCAAGTGTTCACCAAAGGACTAAAGCGTCCCGTTGATGTTGGATGGACTTTTGTTCTTGGTGAATTAATGTAGGCCTCAGAACTCGGGGAGGGGGTATCGGGGCCCCTATTGATCCAAGTATTGATGAAGTCATCCTTTTTGAAGGTTGACCAGCTGATTCTGGATGGAGTGTGAGCACGAAGACACTTCTGAAAGAATGCACATATGCATAAAACAACGGGCTTCTGATGTTCAGGCACTTTATATGGTTGGATACCAACGACATGTCTTTGACCTTTATGTCCTTAAGTTGGGCTACTTCTACACATCATAAACAGACAAAACCTGAGTCGCTAGATTGTCAGAAATAGACACATTTAGGAAAGATGTGATGGCTAGGAAGTAAAATGATTACACTTAATGATTTAGTCTGATTTGCTGCTTCCATCTACTATATTTTAAAGTTCAGGAATATTTTTGAATTGTGAAACTGTCTCTTCTATAATAAAACTCCAAAAATGTTTTTCCTTTCACTGTGGTGGTGTTGGCTTCACTAATATTGACGACCAAGAACATGCGCTTTTCCACAGCGATTATGTTGTCACATAGAATCTTTTAAATTCTGAACCATTTTAATGTGCACTTGGAAAAAGTCACAGCATAATTCCTTCATACTGTCGAGGATTTTCTTCAGTTAACACCAAGTCAGAATGCTGCTTTGAAGAGTTGAAGTCAGTCAGAACACCTGCAACAAGGGCGTGCACAGAGAGCTCTGCCCACTGGAACAAACACCTCCCTTTTATAATGCTTAGCAGCTACGCTTTCTCTCGGTACTTTTCCATCTGCTTACTTCATCGTCACAAGGTTAGCATGACAAACTGAAGCGTTTTGAAGGTTGCTGACTCGCACATCTTCATTATTTCTAAGGAGTCTTTGTTCTACACCTCGTGACACCTCGTGCACCTGCACAAGCATCATCAGATGAACTTGCTTGACCTTACTTCTTTTAATTGATCTATGCTAAACAAAAAATTATTTCTTTTACAATACCTGTCTATTAGTTTACAAAAAGGCCCTCCGCAAGGCTAGAACAGCTTATTTTTCTTCTTTGATTGAGGAAAATAAGAGCAACCCCAGGTTCCTTTTCAGCACTGTGGCCAAATTAACCAAGAGTCACAGTGTTTTAGATCCACGTATCCCTTCTTCCCTTAGTGGTGAAGACTTCATGAGCTTCTTCACTGATAAAGTTCTAGCTATCAGAGAGAAAGCTAACCAGGCCATCCCAACAACTGGACCATCACCAGATGTGCTGACTGTGGGAACATACAGGGTCTCCAACGAGCCCTTAAGCTCCTTCCCCCCTATACGAGGCGTCGTCGCTAATTCAGAAATCCAAGAGTGTCCACCGCGTGTCCTTTAGATCAAATCAAATCAAATCAAATCAAATCAAATCAAATCAAATCAAATCAATCTTTATTTATATAGCGTCTTATACAATCAAAATTGTTTCAAGGCGCTTTCCAGAATCCCAGGGCCTGACCCCAGACAAGCAACAGTGGCAAGGAAAAACTCCCCTTTAACAGGAAGAAACCTTGAGCAGGACCAGGCTCATGTAGGGGGA
Source organism: Takifugu rubripes (assembly GCF_901000725.2). Taxonomy (NCBI): domain Eukaryota; kingdom Metazoa; phylum Chordata; class Actinopteri; order Tetraodontiformes; family Tetraodontidae; genus Takifugu; species Takifugu rubripes. The sequence continues at coordinate 15,625,834 of NC_042286.1, read as the reverse complement.
CCCTCCTGCTGATGGCCGGCTGGGTAAAGAGAGAGGAGAGGAGGGAGGACAGGTAGAGGATAGGATAGGTAGGAGAGGAGAGGGGTAGAGGAGAGGAGAGGTAGAGTGAAGGGGAGGTAGAGGAGAGGAGAAGGAGGAGGAGGAGAAAGAGGAGAGGAAAGAAGAGGAGAGGGAGAGGAAAAGGAGAAGGAGAGGAGAGGAGAGGAGAGGAGAGGAGAGGAGAGGAGAGGAGAGGAGAGGAGAGGAGAGGAGAGGCACAGAGCACAGAAACACACACAAAAAATATGCACAATCACTTCAACGGGGCCGGCGGTCATTATGCAGCTCCGATGGCAGTGATACCTGCAAATAGATAGAGGGGGGGGGGTGGGGAGAAGCAGAAAAACTACACAAGAATCAGCATAACTAGTCTGCTTGATGAGGAGAGGAAAGGAGAGGAAAGGAGAGGAAACCATGACCCAGTGGAGTGACAGAGGCCTGTCAGGTGATCATGTTTCCGGACCCCGGCAGCCTTGGCCTATAACAGCATAGCTAGAATGTGACCTAATGATTAGACGACCCCCTAAGTATGATAATTTGTCTGTCTATGATAGTAACTGGAACTACTGAATTAGTAACAGTAAGCTTTTTCAAAGAGGTAGGTTTTGAGTCTGATCTTAAAAGTAGCGATGGAGTCAGCCTCCCGTACCTGGACAGGGAGCTGGTTCCAAAGCAGGGGGGCCTGGTAGCTAAATGCTCGGCCCCCCATTCTACTCCTAGAAACTCTGGGAACCACAAGTAGACCAGCATTCTGAGAGCGGAGCGGTCTATTGGGCTGATAAGGTATCACTAGCTCCTCCAGGTAGGATGGAGCTAGGCCTCTGAGGACCTTGTAGGTCAGAAGAAGGGTTTTAAAAGTTATTCTAAATTTAACGGGCAGCCAATGAAGCGACGCCATTACAGGACTTATGTGATCTCTTTTGTCAATACCTGTCAGAACTCTGGCTGCAGCATTTTGGATCAACTGGAGGCTTCTTAAAGAGTTGTTTGGACACCCTGATAATAAGGAGTTACAGTAGTCCAGCCTGGAAGTAACAAATGCATGGACTAACTTTTCAGCATCAGGCTGCATCAGTAGCTTCCTGATCTTTGAGATGTTCCTCAAGTGAAAAAAGGCACTTCTAGAGACTAATTTAATGTGTGAGTTGAAGGAGAGATTTTGATCAAAAGTTACTCCTAGATTCCTCACAGAGAGACTAGATGTTAATGAGATACCATCTAGAGTGATCATGTGATCTAATCTATCCCTGAGAGGTTCAGGACCAAACACCATGACCTCAGTTTTTCCTGGGTTAAGGAGGAGGAAATTTGAAGACATCCAGGACTTTATGTCTTTAAGACAGGTCTGGAGCTTCACTAACTTCTCTGTCTCCTCGGGTTTCATGGATAAATAGAGCTGAGTGTCATCAGCATAACAATGAAAATTTATCCCATGCTGCCGAATAATGTTCCCTAAGGGAAGCATGTACAAGGTGAAGAGGATTGGTCCGAGTACGGAACCTTGAGGAACTCCATGGCTAACCCTACTGTATGAGGAGGGAACGCCGTGGACATGGGCAAACTGGTATCTATCAGATAAATATGATCTAAACCAGTCTAGTGCTGTCCCTTTAATCCCAATCACATGTTCCAGTCTCTGTAACAGGATGCTGTGATCAACTGTATCAAAAGCAGCACTGAGGTCCAGCAGAACCAGCATAGAGACGAGTCCATGATCGGAAGCTATGAGAAGATCATTAGTGACTTTAAGAAGTGCTGTTTCTGTGCTGTGGTGAGCTCTAAAGCCTGACTGAAACATCTCAAACAGGCTGTTCCTCTGCAGGTGCTCCAGTAACTGAGTCACCACCACCTTCTCTAGAACTTTAGAGATAAAAGGAAGGTTGGATATTGGTCTATAATTTGCCAAGACATCAGGATCCAGTGATGGTTTTTTAAGCAACGGCTTAATCACTGCCACCTTGTAGGACCGGGGTACATAACCTGACACTAAAGAACCATTGATCTGGTCCAGGATAGAACTGCCTATCAGTGGTAGAACATCCTTCAACAGGTGTGTTGGGATGGGATCTAAAAGACACGTAGTGGTCTTGGATTTCTGAATTAGCGATGACGCCTCAGAAAAATATATAGGGCTGAAGGAGCTTAAGGGCTCGTTGGAGACCCTGCATGTTCCCACAGTCGGCACATCTGGTGATGGTCCAGTTGTAGGGATGGCCTGGTTAGCTTTCTCTCTGATAGCTAGAACTTTATCAGTGAAGAAGCTCATGAAGTCTTCACCACTAAGGGAAGAAGGGATACGTGGATCTAAAACACTGTGACTCTTGGTTAATTTGGCCACAGTGCTGAAGAGAAACCTGGGGTTGTTCTTATTTTCCTCAATCAAAGAAGAAAAATAAGCTGTTCTAGCCTTGCGAAGGGCCTTTTTGTATACTAATAGACAGTCTTTCCAGGCTACATGGTAGCTGTCTATCTTACAGGAATGCCACTTCCTTTCCAGTCTTCGCACTTTCTGCTTGAGGGTCCTGATATGTGAATTATACCAGGGGGCACACCTCCTCTGATTTACTATTTTCTTTTTCAGGGGGGCAACAGAATCAAGCGTGATTCTCAGTGAGGTTGCTGCACCTTCAGCAATAGAGTCAACCTCAGCAGGGCTAAGATTATAATAATTGATCCCTGGGGAAACACATGGTGGTCCTGGGATCAGCACAGGGATCACTTCCTTAAACTTAGCTACAGCATTATCTGAAAGACATCTGCTATAGTAAGACTTTGTTCTGAGCATAGAAGAATCCTTAATCATAAATGTAAAAGTGATCAAAGAGTGGTCTGACAGGACTGGGTTCCGAGGGAACACTGACACATGTTCTACCTCAACACCATAAGTCAGGACTAGATCTAGGGTGTGGTTAAAGCTGTGAGTTGGTTGGTTTATCTGCTGGAGGAAACCAACTGACTCAAGTAATGAAATGAAGCCATTTCTAAAGCTGCCGTTTATAACGTCCATATGGATGTTAAAGTCTCCAATGATAATGACTTTTTCCGTTCTAAGGACCAAGTCAGATAAGAAGTCAGAGAACTCAGACAGGAACTCTGAATGTGGCCCAGCAGGGGGCCGATATACAACTGCAAACAGAAGTGGCTTTTCTGTCCTCCAGTTCAGATGAGTGATGCCAAGAGTCAGGCTTTCAAATGAACTGAAGCTATGTTTTGGTCTGGGATTAATTAATAACTTGGAGTGATAGATTGCTGCCACTCCCCCTCCTCGACCAGTAACCCGTGGAATATGATAATTAAGATGGGTAGGAGGAGTAGATTCATTTAAGCTCACATACTCCTCCTCCTGAAGCCAGGTCTCAGTAAGACAAAATAAATCAATGTGATGATCCGCTATCAGGTCGTGCACTAACAGGGATTTACACAAAAGAGATCTAATATTTAACAGTCCACACTTAATTGTGATATTAGTTTCTCCAACTTGTGCTTCAGTATTAATTTTAATAAGATTTTGGTGATTGACCGCTCCCCTGCTCTGTGCTTGGTGAACTTTTAACCGTGGAACAGAGACTACCTCTATAGTGTTAAATATGTTATTATTGGTGGATGAGGGTTCTAAGGAAGCAGCAGAGAGGTGTGTAAGACCACAACTCTGCGTCCTGGTCTGGACCCTGGATTGTCAGGTCACTTTGGGTCTAATAAAATTAGCCAGATTACTAGAAATGAGAGAAGCGCCATCTCGAGTGGGATGGACACCGTCTCTCCTAATCAGACCAGGTTTTCCCCAGAAGGTGCTCCAATTGTCTATAAAGGCCACCTGGTTATCGGGGCACCACCGTGACAGCCAGCGACGAAGCGACGACATGCGGCTAAACATCTCATCGCTGGCCAGATTGGGGAGGGGACCAGAGAATGCTACGGAGTCCGACATCGTTTTTGCGTAGTTACACACCGACTCCAAGTTAATTTTAGTGACCTCCGACTGACGAAGCCGGGTGTCGTTGGCTCCGACGTGAATAATAACTTTACCAAATTTACGATTACGTCTCGCCAGCAGCCATAAATTTGCTTCTATGTCGCCCGCTCTGGCCCCCGGAATGCACCTAACTATGGTCGCTGGAGTCGGCTTCACGTAGCGCAAAACAGAGTCGCCAATTACCAGGGTCGGTTTCTCAGCGGGTGTGTCGCCGAGTGGGGAAAAGCGGTTAGCCACGGGAAGCGGTTGGTGGTGCACCGTGGGCCTTTGTTTTGGGCTACGCTTCCTACGAACCGTCACCCAGCCGCCCTGGCTAGCCGGCTGCTCGGCTGCTGCCGGGGGACCGCTAGCTGTAGCTACGCTAGGCGGCTCCGCAGCAGCTAGCTTACCCTGGCTACATGACGCAACTCCAGCTAACTCCAAGCTGCGGAACCGCGTCTCAAGCTCGCTAAGTCTCGCCTCCATAGCCATAAATAAACTACACTTCTTGCACCTATTCCCTTCACTAAGGGAGGCAGAGGAGTAACTAAACATTTCACACTCTGAACAGACAAAGACACCGGGTGAAACAGACGGTGAGGCCATGCTAACGCTAGTGATCGGCGAAGCCCTGTATTTGTTTAATATGGGTTGTTTCTTACTGTTGATATCAGGTGACTAGAATGTCTCAAGTGTTCAAAATTTTAAGTAAAGTGAATACAACACACCAAGTGTTCAATATTAAGTGAATACAACACACCAAGTGTTCAATATTAAGTGAATACGGCACCCCGTGCACAATGCAACCAACGAACGATAGAAGAGACAGGAAGTGACGCAATACTCACGTTAGCAGAAGCTAAAGAGGGTGGCCATATCATTCCCAGATGATATGGTGGCCATATCATTCCCAGATCCCATCCCAACACACCTGTTTCACCGCACAAATATGTTTGTGGACATTCAACAGATGCTTTCTGCAAAGTACACAGAGCATCAGCAAATATTGGCTGTGCTAAATCCCACATGTACAGAGGAACCCTAACCATCACCCTCGGTGGCCATATCATTCCCAGAGAGCCGTTTAGTTAGCATCGTCTCTTTGGGCGTCGGCAGAGGATTAGGCAATCCTCGGTGGCACTGAATAACTTTGCGGGATTATCAGATTCGCCTGTCACCAAATGATTCTGACGGATTAACCGTCTCCTCTGTCACCCTGAGAATTCCCCCAAATGAGTCCAAGTCAGTGCGACGGCCAAGGTGACACCGAGAAGCCGAGTCGCTCAGGAAGATGCTCGCTGCAGGCAACATTAGCATCAGTCCATTGATGGACATGATGGGGGAAGTGCTCAGGTGGAGCTCCACATGTTGCACACATCAATACCATCTGATGTCACATTCAAATGTAGCGTCTGGGTCTGGGGGGGTTGGGTAGCACTGCCACAAATGCTCCTCCTCCGGGGGTTCCGTCATGTTCTCCAGATCCCACCTGAACTACTTTGGTATTTTTAGTCTCAGATTTTTAGTAGCAGATTGTCAGAGGGGCCAAAACAGACCTTGAAGCTCTGCTCTCAGGGGCCCAAACAAGCCAAGTCTCTTTGAATGTTCAGGCAATTTCATTGATTTCCCAGAAATACAGAAATTCACACATGGAGAATTGTAAAATATTGACGGTGAAGAATCACATTTAAAAGCAGATGGATAATTAAATACAACTTGAGCTGGTTAGTCAGATTTCATGTACACAGCCATGCTTTTATTACATTTTTATAAGCTTCATAACCTCAGCATCAGACATTTATGCTTATGTTCACGTTTATAGACAATATTTTCTAGACTAAAGATTGCGTTTTCACAGATGAGTGCTAGCATGCTTTGCCCAAATATGGAGACGGCAGGAAGTCGGACATGACGTCCGTCATTGCTGCTCATTCAACACCCAATGTTTGTGCATGAATTTCAACAAAATAGCAACTTTTTATGAGTGTGCAGCATATAATATTATGCAATTTAAATAGTGTCTAATGGCCTCATTCAACTATGTTTTCCATTATATTTTGAGGGTTTAATGATTGTGTCTTGCCTAAACACTTCCAAAATGTGTGTTTAGTGCAGGAATTAAAAGTGTGCATGAATGAGTCTATCAAACCTGCAATCAGGCCAATAAAAACCACACCAATGTGGTCTGCATCTCTGCACCTCTGTATCTGCCCTGCATCTCTGTATCCCTGCATCTCTGTATCTCTGCACCTCTGTATCTGCCCTGCATCTCTGTATCCCTGCATCTCTGTATCTCTGCACCTCTGTATCTGCCCTGCATCTCTGTATCCCTGCATCTCTGTATCTCTGCACCTCTGTATCTTCTCTGCACCTCTGTATCTGCCCTGCATCTCTGTATCCCTGCATCTCTGTATCTCTGCACCTCTGTATCTTCTCTGCATCTCTGTATCTCTGCACATCTGTATCTTCTCTGCACCTCTGTATCTTCTCTGCACCTCTGTATCTTCTCTGCATCTCTGTATCTTCTCTGCACCTCTGTATCTTCTCTGCACATCTGTATCTTCTCTGCACCTCTGTATCTTCTCTGCATCTCTGCACCACTGTATCTTCTCTGCATCTCTGCATCTGCTCTGCATCTCTGTATCTGCCCTGCATCTCTGCATCTGCCCTGCATCTCTGCATCTGCCCTGCATCTCTGCATCTGCTCTGTATCCCTGCATATCTGCATCCCTGTATCTCTGCATCTGCCCTGCATATCTGCATCCCTGTATCTCTGCATCTGCCCTGCATCTCTGCATCTGCCATGCATCCCTGCATCTGCCCTGTATCTCTGCATCTGCCCTGCATCTCTGCATCTGCCCTGTATCTCTACATCTGCCCTGTATCTCTGCATCTGCCCTGCGTCTCTGCATCTGCCCTGCATCTCTGCATCTGCCCTGTATCTCTGCATCTGCCCTGCATCTCTGCATCTGCCCCGCATCTCTGCATCTGCCCTGCATCTCTGCATCTGCATCTCTGCATCTGCCCTGTATCTCTGTATCCCTGTATCTCTGCATCTGCCCTGCATCTCTGCATCCGCTCTGTATCTCTGCATCTGCCCTGCATCTCTGCATCTGCTCTGTATCTCTGCATCTGCCCTGCATCTCTGCATCCGCTCTGTATCTCTGCATCTGCCCTGCATCTCTGCATCTGCTCTGTATCCCTGCATCTCTGCATCCCTGTATCTCTGCATCTGCCCTGTATCTCTGCATCTGCTCTGTATCTCTGCATCTGCCCTATTGCACGATGCCGTGCACGGTGTGAAATGTGTTTGAAAGCAAAAGGAGGATTTCAATGAATTCACAAAGGCAAACTCATCTCACACAAAGAGCTTTGAATTATCTTTCTGTTACAAGTTTAAAGAAGTGCTCTTTTGGGGAAAAGTAGTCCGGGTGAGAAAAGAGCAAAAAATCAACAGCTCTAAAGAGCTATTTAGCTGTTTAGGTGTTTAGCTGTTTAGGTGTTTAGCTATTTAGCTATTTAGCTGTTTAGCTGTTTAGGTGTTTAGCTATTTAGCTGTTTAGCTATTTAGCTGTTTAGCTATTTAGCTGTTTAGCTGTTTAGCTCCGCTGCTGAAGCCAGACATCCTCCCTCCTGTGTCATCTGCAGCATCAGGAAACTGTAGCACTTAGGGAAACTGAGCATATGCCTGCAAATCAAGGGACCAAGGGGGCTTCTGTAGCTACGCTCATGTGCAGGATGGAGAGCTACTGGTGGCATGTATCCATCCTGAAGCTCCTCATCTAGATTCCATCATTGGAACACACAGGAACTGTCAATGACGGCACCTGCTGCAGCCAAACGAAGCAGATCTGCTAAACTTGAGCAGATATCCCAAAGATGGAGTGTGACCGTGACTCCGGATAAACCAGGACAGGGGAGTCACCACAGTCATTTTCAAGATGTCAGATATTGGTGTTGTCAAGCCCTATTTGTTTCGAGTAAAAGTGAAGAAATTGTGGTGAAAATGGAAAAAAAAAATTCTATGATAGACGGACGGACGGATGGAGAGACGCTGGATCGTGGGTGATTCTGGGAATTTTAATCCAGCCAGAGCTCCTTGATGGGGGAATGGTGAGTGCACTTTAACTGCTTCCCTTTTCTTTAATGGCCATTAAAAATGTCTAAAAACATTAAAGGCATGTAGTCACTCTCCCATTCGGTTCTATATGATGTTGAAATGTAATCTTTTCACGCATGAATTATGAAAACTTTAGGATGTTTACTGACCATCAGCTGGTCAGTCGGCACTTCCACCACAGCAGCATCTGAATGGCTGGTTGCTATAGCGACACCTTGGCATTAAAGGGTTGAAAGAATGAACTAAAACAATTAAATCACAATGCTGAAGAAAGAGATCCCATAATGATCTGAACAATACAATAATAATGTGCAACAATGCTCATGTGTGGGGCCACCTCAGAGGAAGCTGCCACTTTGGGAAAGTTTAAGAGAAAGGGCGAAACAATCCAGCAATTATTCTCCCACTAACTAACTGCCGGGTTAGGGTTAGAGGGTTAGGGTTAGAGGGTTAGGGTTAGAGGGTTAGGGGGTTAGAGGGTTAGAGTTAGAGGGTTAGAGGGTTAGAGGGTTAGAGGGTTAGGGTTAGAGGGTTAGGGGGTTAGGGTTAGAGGGTTAGGGTTAGAGGGTTAGGGTTAGAGGGTTAGGGTTAGAGGGTTAGGGGGTTAGAGGGTTAGGGGGTTAGAGGGTTAGAGGGTTAGGGGGTTAGAGGGTTAGAGGGTTAGGGTTAGAGGGTTAGGGGGTTAGGGTTAGAGGGTTAGGGTTAGAGGGTTAGGTGGTTAGAGGGTTAGGGTTAGAGGGTTAGGGGGTTAGGGTTAGAGGGTTAGGGTTAGAGGGTTAGGGGGTTAGGGGGTTAAGGTTAGAGGGTTAGAGTTAGAGGGTTAGAGGGTTAGGGTTAGGGGGTTAGGGGGTTAAGGTTAGAGGGTTAGGGTTAGAGGGTTAGGGTTAGGGGGTTAGAGGGTTAGGGTTAGAGGGTTAGGGTTAGAGGGTTAGGGTTAGAGTTAGAGGGTTAGAGGGTTAGGGTTAGGGGGTTAGGGGGTTAGAGGGTTAGGGGGTTAGAGGGTTAGGGGGTTAGAGGGTTAGGGTTAGAGGGTTAGGGGGTTAGAGGGTTAGGGTTAGAGGGTTAGGGGGTTAGCAGGGTTAGGGTTAGCAGCCCAACCCACCACCAAATAGCTTCCACTCACTGTTTCAAATTTAGAACTGTGGAAGAAATATTACCCTAATCTGGCTACACAATCATATAAAACCTTTTATGCAAACGAACGCTTGGCTCAATTCCGAGAATCAAAACAGCATGTTTCTGTTTTCTGGAGCCCATTGCAGATTCGTTGCATGTACAGTTAATATCAATATCAATATCAATCTTTATTTATATGGCACTTTTCATACGCTAGGTAGCACAAAGTGTCTCACAAAGGATAAAAACAGCAAAGAGAACAAGAGAATCAAGAAAAGGACACACACACACACATGCATACAACACACTTACACACACACCCACACACACAAACAAGCTTAGAGAAGTTGAGACCTGAGGCGAAGGAGACGCCACCTTTGGAGGCCCACCAGGCCGAGGGAGGTCACGGTCCGTGACTACAGGCGATACCGCCACAAAGACCACCCCGACCCGGACAGACCGGAGGCTCCACACCAAAGCACAGAGCCCCCTAACCACCCAGGCCAGGGTCGACAATGGGACAGCACCTCCAGCGGTAGACTGGAAACATCTCCCAGCCTGGCAGGCCCCCATGAGGAAACACCATGAGGAGACACTGGAGTTAAAAACTGAAGGACTGAAACAGTAAATGGGATAAAAGATATAAAAGCTAAAAGCTGAGGAACTAAGAATTGGAGTAGTAAAACAGTACTAAGACTAAAACAGACTAAAACAGTAAATGGGATAAAAGGTATAAAAGCTAAAAACTAAGGAACTAAGAATTGGAGTAGTAAAACAGTACTAAGACTAAAACAGTAAATGGGATAAAAGGTATAAAAGCTAAAAGGTGAGGAACTAAGAATTGGAGTACAGTGATCCCTCGCTATATCGCGGTTCATCTTTCGCGGCTTCGCTGCTTCGCGGATTTTTTTTGCGAGTCGTTCATTGCAGTTCTCAAATATAATCGAAGGTGGCATATCCGTTTATAATAATCTTCTTGCTCAGAAAAAGAAAGAGCGCCAACAACTACCTATAACAATGTTCTTCTCTCGGAGAAAGACTCCTGCGCCTTCAGGAGAAACAGACGCTCCAGCGGAGCGGAGTCAGGACGAAGAGGCTCAGCTGGGACTGGGAAATACGCCAGTGACAATGTTTCCAACCTTGTATTACTAGATTAAAATTATTGTTTTAAACAAAGTTTGGTCTTTAAAACAGGTTTTGATGTTTGGTTTCATTCTACTGTTCAGTATTGCATTGTAAACTAATTAAAAAAAATAAAGTTGCTACTTCGCGGATTTCACTTTTCGCGTGTTACTTTTGGAACGTAACTCCCGCGATAAACGGGGGATCACTGTAGTAAAACAGTACTAAGACTACAACAGACTAAAACAGTAAATGGGATGAAAGGTGTAAAGACTAAAAACTGAGAGACTAAGAACTGAGGGAGTAAAACAGTAAAAGTGTCAAGTAAAATAAGGATAAGACATAAAAAAGCATGAGGACATAAAATAAATTAAAAATAATCAGAAAATCAATTAAAGGCCTGATTAAAAAGGTGTGTCTTGAGCCTCTTTTTAAAAATCTCAACAGTCTCTGCGGCCCTGAGGTTCTCCGGCAGGCTGTTCCACAGTCGGGGACCATAATAACTGAAGGCCGCTTCCCCGTGCGTTTTAGAGCTTACATGTGGGATGGTTAAAAGGCCGGTGCCGGAGGACCTCAGAGTCCGCGAGGGTTGATAGAATAAAAGCAGGTCAGATAAATAAATCGGGCCAAGACCATTAAGACATTTAAAAACTAATAAAAGAACCTTAAAATCGATCCTGAAACGCACGGGTAGCCAATGCAGCGATTCTAAAACCGGTGTGATGTGCTCCCGCCCTCTGGTCCTCGTCAGCACTCGTGCAGCTGAGTTTTGTAATAATTGTAGGTTGGTGAAGCTCTTTTTTGGAAGACCAGAGAGCAGGGCATTACAATAATCTAGACCACAAGAGATAAAAGCGTGCATCAGCACCTCCGTGCTGGCCTGAGAGAGAAACGGGTGGACTCTGGCTATATTCTTCAGGTGGTAAAAACCCACCTTGGTTATGTTTTTGATGTGTGGAATAAAACTAAGCTCAGAGTCAAAGGTCACACCCAGATTTTTTACAGATTGAGATGGCTTAAAATCCTTTAATTTTGGAAAAAGTTTCTCTCTCTGACCTTCAGGACCAATAACTAAGACTTCTGTTTTGTCCTGGTTGAGCTGTAGGACATTTTCTGCCATCCATGACTACAGAATACAGTTAAAAAGGGCATCAACTGGCCCTGTGTCACCAGGAGCCACGGCCATGTACAGTTGCGTATCGTCAGCATAGCTGTGGAAGCTGATGCCGTGGCTCCTGATGACGTCCCCAAGAGGAAGCATGTAGAGATTAAAAAGAGTTGGACCTAAGATTGACCCTTGGGGAACCCCACACTTTGTCTCATGGATTCTCGAGGAGCATGTATCCATACTTACAAAGAAGCTTCGATCAGTAAGGTAGGAGGTGAACCAGTTAAGAACAGTACCAGAGAGGCCGACCAGGTTCTTCAGTCTATTTAATAAAATATGGTGGTCTACTGTATCAAAAGCGGCGGTCAGATCCAGTAGAACCAACACCGTGAGCTTTTTGTTGTCTAGGTTACACCTGATGTCATTTAAAATCTTTAAAAGGGCTGTCTCTGTACTGTGGTTCATCCTAAAACCAGACTGATGCCTCTCTAAAATATCATTTGAGTTTAAAAAACTGGGTCCGAGGCATTGTTGAGGTGTAGATTAAAATCACCAGTTATTAAAATCCTGTTGTATTTAGCATAAATGATTGATAAAAATTCCGAGAATTGACTGATAAAAGAGGTGGAGTATTGGGGTGGTCTGTAAACTGTTATGCTTAAAATAGGAGGGCTGCTAAAAACAAACGCATGATGCTCAAATGATGGAAACGTATTAAAAGAGACCTCGCGTGAAGACATTTCGGTCCTTGTTATCGAAGCGGTTCCACCTCCTTTCCTACCCCCCCTTGTAGAAAATAAAAAGTTAAAATCTGGGGGGCAAGCCTCCGTGAGGACAGCAGGTGCATCAGTGCCAAGCCATGTCTCGGTAAGAAGAATACCATCAAGGTTTCTGTCTAAAATTAAATCGTTTATTATAAAAGATTTGTTTAAAAGAGAGCGCACGTTCAGCACGGCCATCTTTATGTCCGCGCCGGACGTGCGCTCATCATGTCTTTTTATAGGAACAATAAAAGCACTGTCACGTCTGGGAACAGTCCTGGGATTCTGTCCGTATGAAGTGATGGTGTCAATGGAGTGAGTGATCTGTGTAAAAAGATGGGGTCTATTTAAAAAGGCAGCAAAATTGTCAACGAAGGGGATACTGTTGCCGTGGCGTGGATAATCCAGGCCGCTCTCCTGTACACCTCTCACCTATGGCGTGGATAATCCAGGCCGCTCTCCTGTACACCTCTCACCTGTGGCGTGGATAATCCAGGCCGCTCTCCTGTACACCTCTCACCTGTGGCGTGGATAATCCAGGCCGCTCTCCTGTACACCTCTCACCTGTGGCGTGGATAATCCAGGCCGCTCTCCTGTACACCTCTCACCTATGGCGTGGATAATCCAGGCCGCTCTCCTATACACCTCTCACCTGTGGCGTGGATAATCCAGGCCGCTCTCCTATACACCTCTCACCTGTGGCGTGGATAATCCAGGCCGCTCTCCTATACACCTCTCACCTGTGGCGTGGATAATCCAGGCCGCTCTCCTATACACCTCTCACCCCTGAATGGGCAGCAGTGCTGAATGAAGTGAGCTTTATGAGGGAGGTCATCAGAGCTGAAGGGTCAGGGTTAGAGGGTCAGGGTTAGAGGGTCAGGGTTAGATGCCAGATGCCATCAGACCTCCGGAGGATGCGGAGCTGCAGACACACATTTAACGTCCTTGAAGCCACGTTGCTGCTGGGTTCAAGGACGAATCCTGATCTTTGCTTTCAATGTGGAGGCTGCTTTTATTCTCTGCCCTGACTTTCTTGCTCATGTTCGAAAAGCATTTCAGATGTTTGTCTGTCACCAGAAATTGGCCCAATTGGTGAATAAATGTACAGCAGGAAATTTGTCTCCAGTTCCCACCTTCAACAAAAGGTTTAAGTTTAATTGCTGCGATCCCTTCAAACTCAGAAATACCGTGTTAATGGTGCCCTGACTTAAATATAGAAGGCAGCTCACATAACAGGCAAATGCAAGATTTTTTTTACTCAAACCCATAAAAATATGCTTTTATTAATGTTGTAGTTTTTTTTTTGTACAGTCGGGTCCTTTTACAATCTGATAAAAGAACAAGTCGTCTCCGTTTTTCACAGTTCTGACACAAACCTGAGAAACACACTGTCCTGGAAGCCTTTTCCCACGTTGGTGCTGTTTCTGACTGCACTCCTAACCCTAACCCTAACCCTAACCCTCTAACCCTAACCTAACCCTCTAACCCTAACCTAACCCTAACTCCTAACCCCCTAACCCTCTAATCCTAACTCTAACTCTAACCCCAACCCTAACCTAACCCTCTAACCCTAACCCTAACCCTCTAACCCTAACCCTCTAACCCTAACCCTCTAACCCTAACCTAACCCTCTAACCCTAACTCTAACCCTAACCCTAACTCTAACCCTAACCCTAACTCTAACCCTCTAACCCTAACCTAACCCTCTAACCCTAACCCTCTAATCCTAACTCTAACCCTCTAATCCTAACCCTAACCCTCTAACCCTAACTCTAACCCTAACTCTAACCCTAACCCTAACCCTAACCCTCTAACCCTAACCCTCTAATCCTAACTCTAACCCTCTAATCCTAACCCTAACTCTAACCCTAACTCTAACCCTAACCCTCTAACCCTAACCCTCTAACCCTCTAACCCTAACCTAACCCTCTAACCCTAACCCTCTAATCCTAACTCTAACCCTCTAACCCTAACTCTGACCCTAACCCTAACCCTCTAACCCTAACCCTCTAACCCTAACTCTAACTCTAACCCTAACCCTCTAACCCTAACCTAACCCTCTAACCCTAACCCTCTAATCCTAACTCTAACCCTCTAATCCTAACCCTAACCTAACCCTCTAACCCTAACCCTCTAACCCTCTAACCCTAACCTAACCCTCTAATCCTAACCCTCTAATCCTAACCCTCTAACCCTAACTCTAACCCTAACTCTAACCCTAACCCTAACTCTAACCCTAACCCTAACTCTAACCCTAACCCTCTAACCCTAACCTAACCCTCTAACCCTAACCCTCTAATCCTAACTCTAACCCTCTAATCCTAACTCTAACCCTAACCCTCTAACCCTAACCCCTAACCCTAACCCCTAACCCTAACCCCAACCCCTAACCCCAACCCCTAACCCTAACCCTAACCCTAACCCCAACCCTAACCCCTAACCCCAACCCTAACCCTCTCCCTAACCCTAAACCTAACCCCAACCCCAACCCTAACCCTCTCCCTAACCCTAACCCTCTAACCCTAACCCTCTAACCCTAACCCCAACCCTAACCCTAACCCTAACCCCAACCCCTAACCCTAACCCCTAACCCTAACCCCTAACCCCAACCCTAACCCCGACCCCTAACCCTCTCCCTAAACCCTAACCCCTACACCCCCCTAACCCCAACCCCTACCTTCCCCCAACCCTAACCCCAGCCCTAACCCTAACCCCTAACCCTCTAACCCTAACTCTAACCCTAACCCTAACCCTCTAACCCTAACCCTCTAACCCTCTAACCCTAACCTAACCCTCTAACCCTAACCCTCTAATCCTAACTCTAACCCTCTAACCCTAACTCTAACCCTAACCCTCTAACCCTAACCCTCTAACCCTAACTCTAACTCTAACCCTAACCCTCTAACCCTAACCTAACCCTCTAACCCTAACCCTCTAATCCTAACTCTAACCCTCTAATCCTAACCCTAACCTAACCCTCTAACCCTAACCCTCTAACCCTCTAACCCTAACCTAACCCTCTAATCCTAACCCTCTAACCCTAACTCTAACCCTAACTCTAACCCTAACCCTAACTCTAACCCTAACCCTAACTCTAACCCTAACCCTCTAACCCTAACCCCTAACCCCAACCCCTAACCCCAAACTCCCTTCAAACTCAGAAATACCGTGTTAATGGTGCCCTGACTTAAATATAGAAGGCAGCTCACATAACAGGCAAATGCAAGATTTTTTTTACTCAAACCCATAAAAATATGCTTTTATTAATGTTGTAGTTTTTTTTTTGTACAGTCGGGTCCTTTTACAATCTGATAAAAGAACAAGTCGTCTCCGTTTTTCACAGTTCTGACACAAACCTGAGAAACACACTGTCCTGGAAGCCTTTTCCCACGTTGGTGCTGTTTCTGACTGCACTCCTAACCCTAACCCTAACCCTAACCTAACCCTCTAACCCCAACCCTAACCCTCTAACCCTAACCCTAACCTAAACCTCTAACCCTAACCCTCTAACCCTAACCTAACCCTCTAACCCTAACCTAACCCTAACTCCTAACCCCCTAACCCTCTAATCCTAACTCTAACTCTAACCCCAACCCTAACCTAACCCTCTAACCCTAACCCTAACCCTCTAACCCTAACCCTCTAACCCTAACCCTCTAACCCTAACCCTCTAACCCTAACCTAACCCTCTAACCCTAACTCTAACCCTAACTCTAACCCTAACCCTAACTCTAACCCTAACCCTAACTCTAACCCTAACCCTCTAACCCTAACCTAACCCTCTAACCCTAACCCTCTAATCCTAACTCTAACCCTCTAATCCTAACCCTAACCCTCTAACCCTAACTCTAACCCTAACTCTAACCCTAACCCTAACCCTAACCCTCTAACCCTAACCCTCTAATCCTAACTCTAACCCTCTAATCCTAACCCTAACTCTAACCCTAACTCTAACCCTAACTCTAACCCTAACCCTAACCCTCTAACCCTAACCCTCTAACCCTCTAACCCTAACCTAACCCTCTAACCCTAACCCTCTAATCCTAACTCTAACCCTCTAACCCTAACTCTGACCCTAACCCTAACCCTCTAACCCTAACCCTCTAACCCTAACTCTAACTCTAACCCTAACCCTCTAACCCTAACCTAACCCTCTAACCCTAACCCTCTAATCCTAACTCTAACCCTCTAATCCTAACCCCTAACCTAACCCTCTAACCCTAACCCTCTAACCCTCTAACCCTAACCTAACCCTCTAATCCTAACCCTCTAATCCTAACCCTCTAACCCTAACTCTAACCCTAACTCTAACCCTAACCCTAACTCTAACCCTAACCCTAACTCTAACCCTAACCCTCTAACCCTAACCCCTAACCCTAACCCCTAACCCTAACCCCAACCCCTAACCCCAACCCCTAACCCTAACCCTAACCCTAACCCCAACCCTAACCCCTAACCCCAACCCTAACCCTCTCCCTAACCCTAAACCTAACCCCAACCCCAACCCTAACCCTCTCCCTAACCCTAACCCTCTAACCCTAACCCTCTAACCCTAACCCCAACCCTAACCCTAACCCTAACCCCAACCCCTAACCCTAACCCCTAACCCTAACCCCTAACCCCAACCCTAACCCCGACCCCTAACCCTCTCCCTAAACCCTAACCCCTACACCCCCCTAACCCCAACCCCTACCTTCCCCCAACCCTAACCCCAGCCCTAACCCCTAACCCTAACCCTCTAACCCTAACTCTAACCCTAACCCTAACCCTCTAACCCTAACCCTCTAACCCTCTAACCCTAACCTAACCCTCTAACCCTAACCCTCTAATCCTAACTCTAACCCTCTAACCCTAACTCTAACCCTAACCCTCTAACCCTAACCCTCTAACCCTAACTCTAACTCTAACCCTAACCCTCTAACCCTAACCTAACCCTCTAACCCTAACCCTCTAATCCTAACTCTAACCCTCTAATCCTAACCCTAACCTAACCCTCTAACCCTAACCCTCTAACCCTCTAACCCTAACCTAACCCTCTAATCCTAACCCTCTAACCCTAACTCTAACCCTAACCCTAACTCTAACCCTAACCCTAACTCTAACCCTAACCCTCTAACCCTAACCCCTAACCCCAACCCCTAACCCCAACCCCTAACCCTAACCCTAACCCCTAACCCCAACCCTAACCCCTAACCCCAACCCTAACCCTCTCCCTAACCCTAACCCTAAACCTAACCCCAACCCCAACCCTAACCCTCTCCCTAACCCTCTAACCCTAACCCCTAACCCCAACCCCAACCCTAACCCTAACCCTAACCCTAACCCCTAACCCTAACCCCTAACCCCAACCCTAACCCCGACCCCTAACCCTCTCCCTAAACCCTAACCCCTACACCCCCCTAACCCCAACCCCTACCTTCCCCCAACCCTAACCCCAGCCCTAACCCTAACCCTAACCCTAACCCCTAACCCTAACCCTCTAACCCTAACTCTAACCCTAACTCTAACCCTAACCCTAACCCTCTAACCCTAACCCTCTAACCCTAACCCTCTAATCCTAACTCTAACCCTCTAATCCTAACCCTAACCCTCTAACCCTAACCCTAACTCTAACCCTAACTCTAACTCTAACCCTAACCCTCTAACCCTAACCCTCTAACCCTAACCTAACCCTCTAACCCTAACCCTCTAATCCTAACTCTAACCCTCTAATCCTAACCCTAACCCTCTAACCCTAACTCTAACCCTAACCCTCTAACCCTAACCCTCTAACCCTAACCCTCTAACTCTAACCCTAACCCTCTAACCCTAACCCTCTAACCCTAACCCTCTAACCCTAACCCTCTAATCCTAACTCTAACCCTCTAATCCTAACCCTAACCCTCTAACCCTAACTCTAACTCTAACCCTAACCCTAACCCTCTAACCCTAACCCTCTAATCCTAACTCTAACCCTCTAATCCTAACCCTAACCCTCTAACCCTAACTCTAACTCTAACCCTAACCCTAACCCTCTAACCCTAACCCTAACCCTCTAACCCTAACTCTAACTCTAACCCTAACCCTCTAACCCTAACCCTCTAACCCTAACCCTCTAATCCTAACTCTAACCCTCTAATCCTAACCCTAACCCTCTAACCCTAACTCTAACTCTAACCCTAACCCTAACCCTCTAACCCTAACCCTCTAACCCTTCTCAGACCTGCCTCAGGCCTCATTTTGTTCTTTTGACATTGAATCTGAGCAACAGAGATTGAGAGCAACTCGCAAACATGAGGACTTTTAGCACCTCAAAGGTGCATTCAGCCATTCATGGAGTCTGTGGTGCTGCAAGACAAACTACACATGCACCATCACCACTGACTCACACTAGGCAAAAAATAACCTAATTAGTTATTAATTATGCCATGTGTAACAGCAGTGGGTCAATGAGTAGAAATGTGAGGAAAATATAATACAGTATATCAAACAGCTGTGAGAGTGTGTGGGTGTGTGTGAGAGTGTGTGGGTGTGTGTGGGAGTGTGTGGGAGTGTGTGGGAGTGTGTGAGGGTGTGTGTGGGTGTGTGTGAGACTGTGAGAGAGTGTGTGTGTGTGTGTGTGTGTGTGTGTGTGTGAGAGAGAGAGAGAGAGTGTGAGTGGGTGTGAGAGAGTGTTTCACCAACACAGCATTGAGTTTCTGATAAATTCCTCCAATATCAAAGGCTATATTTAGGGTGATGCTTCTCTCAGCTGTCTGCTGTATGAATGTGAATAATAATGAGTGATTAAGATGCAGCGTGATGATGACGGATGGTAAACGGGTTAGGGTTAGGGTTAGAGGGTTAGGGTTAGAGCGTTAGGGTTAGGGTTAGAGGGTTAGAGCGTTAATGTTAGAGCGTTAGGGTTAGGGTTAGAGGGTTGGGGTTAGAGGGCTGGGGTTACAGGGTTGGGGTTAGAGGGTTAGGGTTAGAGGGTTAGGGTTAGAGCGTTAGGGTTAGAGGGTTAGGGTTAGAGCGTTAGGGTTAGAGCGTTAGGGTTAGAGGGTTGGGGTTAGAGGGTTAGAGGGTTAGGGTTAGAGGGTTAGGGTTAGAGCGTTAGAGGGTTAGGGTTAGAGGGTTAGGGTTAGAGGGTTGGGGTTAGAGGGTTGGGGTTAGAGGGTTAGAGGGTTAGGGTTAGGGGGTTAGAGGGCTGGGGTTACAGGGTTGGGGTTAGAGGGTTAGGGTTAGAGGGTTAGGGTTAGAGCGTTAGGGTTAGAGCGTTAGGGTTAGGGTTAGGGTTAGGGTTAGAGGGTTAGGGTTAGAGGGTTAGGGGGTTAGGGTTAGAGCGTTAGAGGGTTAGGGTTAGAGGGTTAGGGTTAGAGGGTTAGGGTTAGAGGGTTGGGGTTAGAGGGTTGGGGTTAGAGGGTTAGGGTTAGAGGGTTAGGGTTAGAGCGTTAGGGTTAGAGCGTTAGGGTTAGAGGGTTGGGGTTAGAGGGTTAGAGGGTTAGGGTTAGGGGGTTAGGGTTAGAGCGTTAGAGGGTTAGGGTTAGAGGGTTAGGGTTAGAGGGTTGGGGTTAGAGGGTTGGGGTTAGGGGGTTAGAGGGCTGGGGTTACAGGGTTGGGGTTAGAGGGTTAGGGTTAGAGGGTTAGGGTTAGAGCGTTAGGGTTAGAGGGTTAGGGTTAGAGCGTTAGGGTTAGGGTTAGGGTTAGGGTTAGAGGGTTAGGGTTAGAGGGTTAGGGGGTTAGGGTTAGAGCGTTAGAGGGTTAGGGTTAGAGGGTTAGGGTTAGGGTTAGAGGGTTAGGGTTAGGGTTAGAGGGTTGGGGTTAGAGGGTTGGGGTTAGAGGGTTAGGGTTAGAGGGTTAGGGTTAGGGGGTTAGAGGGTTAGAGGGTTGGGGTTAGGGTTATCAGTCCCACACTGGTAGGAACAGAAGCCACCATGTTCTCGTCACCATTATGTAGTTTCTATCTGCCTCCTGATCCTGCAGCATCGTAAGGTTACCTCTGGAAAAGGAAGGGAACTTCCAGGTTTTCACCTTAGAAAAGATGCTGAGAGACTGAGCAACCTGCTGCTTCACACTAAAAACTAACTACATGTTAACTACATGTTAACTATTAACTAAAGTGGTCCTTTGAGGACAAAATGAGGACAAATTGTTTCACTATTTGAAGGCCGACCGTATGAAAACTTTGACTTCCACGCTCAGATTTAGAGCCCCCACCCTGTCAGCATTTATGGAGTGATCTTATCAGCAGTGCAGATGCTCGATAACTTTAATAAAAGCAGCAGTTTCTGTTTTTGGTCACAGTAATTCGGTGTAATTACAACCCTGACGGGCTCCACTGTGCAGGATGGCAGCGAGGTGAACCGACCCACTCATGAGTCCGACCTTGTGACTCCAACAGCTCGCACGGTGACAGGACGGGTCAATGGCTCGCCCGATGGCCCAGAGGTGATTACCTCATCACAGGTTAATTACCTGCGACTCTCCATCGGTTTTTAGAACTCAACACCATTTGAGATGAGCGCAGAAACCCCCTCAATGACCTAAGTAACGAAGTACCTTTAACTCGCGTGTTTAAGATTCAAATTTCAGCTTTACGCAAGTGTCCGGTTTCATTTCCAGTGAGTTCCTGTCCGGTGAGGAACGTCACTACAATACTAAAGCCTGCTGATTCCCACATATAGTGGAGACATCAGTAGCATCTGTCCAGTTTTTAGAATGCAGTATTAAATAATATTTGAAAAAGTGTCTCACCATACCATGCTGGAGAGACAGACAGCTTCTACACACACCTGCACTCAAAAACTCTTCTCCTTGGAGAATAATAACACTCTCTTCAGAATTTCCCACGCACAACTGTTCCGATTTAATCATTCAGCAGAGATGGAGGAACCTTGGGTTTGTTGGAGCGGACGCCTACAGAAACTGGCATCTGCAATGCTAATCACACTTCAGTAACGAGCCCTGCAGACCCGTCTTCCCTGTCATCATGTTCAAAACTGGTCTCCCGTAACAACCGAGCACTCGGTAGCTCGCTGCATCGCTAATGCCTCGCACCGTCATGTGACCCAAATCTGTGTTCTGAGTAAAAGTGGGAGGGTTACGGCAGCACATGAAGGAGACAGTACTGTTAGCATAGCATCTCTTTTGAAAAGAAAAGGTGGGGCATCATTGGTCTGTAGTTCTGCTGGTCAAATTTTAGATCATTTAGAAGGCATTAAACAAAAGCAGCAGCGCTGCGTTGCATTTGAGGCTGATCTCAGGGTGTGTTCATAATTAATGGTAGAGATGTGCATGTGTGCGTGCATGTGTGTGTGAAACGGTGGGAAAGGAGTGCACATCATGAGGAAAGATCCTGAAACCAGAGCAGCACACGCTTGAGATGTTGGAGGGCGTATAGTGAGAGTGAAGAAGGTGAATTACCAGGCTAACCCCAACCTTTGACTAGTAGTCTAGCACTGGAAGATCCAGGAGAATACTAATGGAATTATGATGTAAATGGTAAAGTAATTATTTAAATCTCTTTTGTGTGACAACCAGCTGCCACACAAGAGGCGTCAGGGTAGGTTTACAGTCCAAAGCATTTCTTCCACTTCATTGCTGCTCAGACCAACCTAGCTCACCTGTGCATTGCTCATCAATAGCAGCTTTACCTTTTTTGAAAATCAAACCTTTGGACAGTCTGGTTTGTCTGTGTCTGTATTTTGAGTCAGGGTTCTGGCTCCAGCTGACTTAACAATTGCCTCTTGTGCTCTTTGTTGTTTAGCCCATCACACAAAACTTCCTTTTGTCGCCTACATTTTGAAGTGTTGGTAGCCTGGATGGTTGTTTTGGGAAGGACGGGATGTGTCACTCCCTCCCTGGGGCCAAATCTCTGTCATTTAAGCTGCGTCAATATTTCCCCTCCTGCAACTAAAGTAAATCTTGGGCTCATCTGGTGCTGCCAACTGGATGTGAGGTGGACGGGCATCGGATCCTCCTCTGACGTCTGGCTCACCCGACCCCAAATCACATCTGTTCACATATTAACCTGATAAATCCAGTCGTGGCTTTGCTGCCTTAATTGTGGGCATGTCAGCAGAGGGCTGAAGGTGGAAAAATTAGAATGGAATAATGTGAAAGACTTCAACTCCCCAGCTGAAAAATCAAAGCTGTCGGAGTAGAAAAAAATGGAGCAAATTAATAATTCTAACAGCCTCATCATCACAGCATGACTACATCTGACCTTAATTTCATCTGTTAAAATGAATGTGTTGATTGCAAGTGTTCTTAAGGGATATCTTTCACCCCATGACAAAAAAGTGTTCACATAAAAGATTATAATCTTTTAAAAATAGAAATAAAGCAAGAACTGTGCAGTTGGACACATATTGCTGTGGCTCTGAGGAGGAGGCTGATTCATTAAAGCAACACCAAAGATCATGATTACATTTTCCTGCATTAAAATACTGGTGCTGTTGGGCACCAGTGGTGTTGTAGGGGCCGAAAACCAAACCAGGAGTTAAGTGCTGCATTTACATCATACTGACACCAGGCATCAAATGTGATTGAATTATATAATATGTATTGATATATAAATATAGTTAATATGTCATTTGTATGAATAATTTTCATCTGCAATTGTTTTCAGTCATACTGAAATAATTATATCAATTTTCTTGATCCGTGTTTATCTTTTGACTTCATACCGTTATTCGCCTAACCCTAACCTAACTCCCTAACCCAACCCTAACCCTAACCCAACCCTAACTCCCTAACCCAACCCTAACCCTAACCCAACTCCCTAACCCTAACCTAACCCAACCCTAACCCAACCCCCTAACCTAACTCCCTAACCCAACCCTAACCCAACTCCCTAACCCTAACCCAACTCCCTAACCCTAACCCAACTCCCTAACCCTAACCTAACCCAACCCTAACCCAACCCCCTAACCTAACTCCCTAACCCTAACCCTAACCCAACCCTAACTCCCTAACCCTAACCTTAACTCCCTAACCCTAACCTTAACTCCCTAACCCTAACCCTAACTCCCTAACCCTAACACCAGAGTTTGGCTTTGTCAGAAACGGACAACAGACAGGATTCTCCGGGGAGCGAGCAGAATAGAATAACCCGAACCAGAACAGAGTAGTCGGGGACAGGCAAGGTCGAGATCGGGCAGGCAGGCAAACAGGAAACCGCTGGAAAGTCATCTGACCACGAATAACGATCTGGCAGGGAGCAGCTGTACCTCCGGGGACTAAAAAGGGGGCTCAATAGTGTCCTGATGCACAACAGATGCGCGGGGCGAAGCAAGCACGATCACGGGCACGATAGCCCACAGCTGTGACATATTTCAGCACCAGGTGAGGGGAAACGTGCATCACATGTGCCTGTGAATCATCCTGACCCTCCGGAATATGTCACATTTGCAGCAGTTAATTCAAGCTATTTGAATCAATTCCTCAACACTCCACTGGCAGTTTTAGATAATTCTTCCAATCTTTTCATACATCCTGGAGCAGCAACCCTAAAGTCTACATTACTTCCCTTCTTCCTGATGTTGCTATCACTCGGGATTGCTACATCTATCACCACCACTGTCTTCTGGTGTTTATCCACCACCACTATGTCAGGCTGGTTGGTCACCGCCATCTTGTCAGTCTGGATCTGGACGTCCCACAGGATCTTGGCCTGCTTGTTCTCCACCACTTTCGGGGGTGTCTCCCACCTGGTCCCTGGGACCTCCAGCCCATACTCAGTGCAGATGTTCCTGTCCACTATGCCAGCCACCTGGTTATGCCGCTCCATGTATGCCTTGCCTGCCAGCATCTTGCACCCTGCTGTGATGTGCTGGACTGTCTCAGGGGCATCTCCACACAGTCTGCACCTGGGGTCTTGTCTGGTATGGTAGACCCTGGTCTGGTATGGTAGACCCTGGTCTGGTCTGGTCTGGTCTGGTGGACCCTGGCCTCTCTTGCTCTGGTGCTCAGGGCCTGTTCTTGTGCAGCCATGAGTAGAGCCTCTGTGCTCTCTTTCAGTCTGGCCTTTGCCAGCCACTGGTAGGTTTTCTCGATACATTCCATGCATGGGCTGATGCTTCCATGATAGCCCCTCAGGTTCCTCCTCCTTGCTGGGCTTTTGTTGCCTGAGGCATTCACTCAGCAGTGGGTCAGTGGGGTCCATCTTCCTGATGTACTCTTGAAGGCTTGTTGTTTCCTCTTGGACAGTAGTTCAGACACTAACCCTAACCATTACTAGTCCTCGGCCCCCTTCCTTTCGCTTCGTGTACAGCCTCAGGACACTGGACTTAGGGTGAAACCCTCGTGCATGGTGAGGAGCTTCCTGGTCTTGATGTCAGTGGCTTGTATCTCTTCCAGTGGCCAGGGTATTATGGCAGCAGGGTATCTGATTACTGGCAGGACGTAGGTGTTTAGGGCCTGGATCTTATTCTTACCATCCAGCTGACCTTTCAGGACCTGTCTTAACCTCTGCAGGTATTTGGCTGTGGCTGACCTCCTAGCTGCCTCCTCATGGTTAATAGCTGCCTCCTCATGATTACTAGCTGCCTCCTCATGGTTACGAGCTGCCCCCTCATGGTTACGAGCTGCCTTCTCGTGGTTACTGGCTGCCTCCTCATGGTTACTAGCTGCCCCCTCGTGGTTACGAGGTGCCTCCTTGTGGTTACTGGCTGCCTCCTCATGGTTACGAGCTGCCTTCTCGTGGTTACGAGCTGCCTTCTCGTGGTTACTAGCTGCCTCCTCGTGGTTACTAGCTGCCTCCTCGTGGTTACTAGCTGCCTCCTCGTGGTTACGAGCTGCCTCCTCATGGTTACTAGCTGCCTCCACATGGTTACTAGCTGCCTTCTCGTGGTTACTAGCTGCCCCCTCGTGGTTACGAGCTGCCTCCTCATGGTTACTAGCTGCCTCCACATGGTTACTAGCTGCCTTCTCGTGGTTACTAGCTGCCCCCTCGTGGTTACGAGGTGCCTCCTTGTGGTTACGAGGTGCCTCCTCATGGTTACTAGCTGCCTCCTCGTGGTTACTAGCTGCCTCCTCGTGGTTACTAGCTGCCTTCTCGTGGTTACTAGCTGCCTCCTCGTGGTTACTAGCTGCCTCCTCGTGGTTACTAGCTGCCTTCTCGTGGTTATTAGCTGCCTCCTCGTGGTTACTAGCTGCCTCCTCGTGGTTACTAGCTGCCTCATCATACTTACTAGCTGCCGCCTCATGGTTACAAGCTGCCTCATCATACTTACTAGCTGCCTCATCATACTTACTAGCTGCCTCCTCATGGTTACTAGCTGCCTCATCATACTTACTAGCTGCCTCCTCGTGGTTACTAGCTGCCTCCTCGTGGTTACTAGCTGCCTCATCATACTTACTAGCTGCCGCCTCATGGTTACAAGCTGCCTCATCATACTTACTAGCTGCCTCATCATACTTACTAGCTGCCTCATCATACTTACTAGCTGCCTCCTCATGGTTACTAGCTGCCTCATCATACTTACTAGCTGCCGCCTCATGGTTACAAGCTGCCTCATCATACTTACTAGCTGCCTCATCATACTTACTAGCTGCCTCATCATACTTACTAGCTGCCTCCTCATGGTTACTAGCTGCCTCATCATACTTACTAGCTGCCTCCTCATGGTTACTAGCTGCCTCATCATACTTACTAGCTGCCTTCTCATACTTACTAGCTGCCTCCTCATAGTTATATTTCTTGGGCCGCTCTGTCCTTAGATTCACGCCTCTACTCAGCTCTGTTAGGAGGCTGACTTCTCTGCATGTCGCCATTATTTTTGCCTCTAGCCTTCTGGGGTCATTTGCGCCTTCATGCTCTTCCTCTTATAGCCAAGCATCTGCATCAATCTTTGTGTGTTAGCCATGGCAGGGAGGTAGTTGAGTTTCCCCAGGACTTCATGATTCTCTCTCAGGTCAGCTGCCCTTGTGTTGAGTCCATCTGTCATTGGGGCTTTGTACCCAGTCTCGGGATGACCTGGCTCCCCCTTCCCATAACACCGTAACATAACACAAACACCCATCTCTAGCTTTGATAGCAACTTCTTATTGCAGAAATTTGAAATTTGTGTGTGTGTGTGTGCGCACAAAGAATCAAAGGAATGTTTGACTGCAGCCATCATGCACAGACATTGTCAGCTATACTTCAGCAGGTGAGTGACACCTGTGGCTGCAACTCTCAGGTTACTGGCCACGATCCTCCATTGGGACTTGGATTTCTTTTCATTGGGGGGGGGGCGATATCATGAGCAGCAGACATGGGCTGCAGGGCTCCATTGGAAGGGGAAATTAGACTAAAACAGCAGCACAAATTAGAAAATATGCACAAGTGGCTCTTGACCCCCCCCCCCACGCACACGCACGCACACACATACACAGACGCACACACACGCGCATGCACACACACGCGCGCGCGTGCGCACACAGACATACACAGACACACACGTGCACACACACACACAGACATACACAGACGCACACAGACATACACACACAGACACACACACGCACGCACACACAAACACACGCACGCACACACGCGCACACACACACGCACACAGACATACACAGACACACACGCACGCGCGCACACACACAGACACACGCACACAGACATACACAGACACACACGCACGCGCACACACACGCACACAGACACGCGCGCGCACACAGACACACACGCACACACACACACAGACATACACAGACACACACGCACACAGACACACGCACACAGACATACACACAGACATACACACACGCACGCACACACAAACACACGCACGCACACACACGCACACAGACATACACACAGACATACACACACGCACGCACACACAAACACACGCACGCACACACATGCACACAGACATACACAGACACACACAGACACACACACACCCACGCACGCACACACACACACCCACACACGCGAGCACACACACACACACATACACACACACACAGACATACACACACCCACAGACACACACACACACCCACGCACGCACACACACACACCCACACACGCGAACACACACACACACACGCACACAGACACACACGCACGCACACACCCACACACACATACACACACACACACATACACACACAGACACACACAGACATACACACACAGACACACACAGACACACGCTAACCCTCCAGAGACAAAACTCAATAACACATGCTGCCAGCTGCTTCCACATGAAAAGGAACCGAAAGGGGGCAAGAACGTAACATTAGTGAGGGAAAACTAGACAATAGGGGGTGGGCCCATGATTCAGGGTGATGGCTGAGGGTGGGGACACTTCCTCCTTCTTCCCCTCAGCCTTCTTTTATCTAGCTTCGCCCTCACATTTAACGAGGAGAGTTTTCTCTTTGCCTCTCGTCTACCTCTCTCCTCTGTTGCTCACTGTCTCCAGGGACCAAACACACCCCTGACAGGTTGCCATGGAAATGCCTCACACGCTCTCCTCTCTCTCTCTGTCTTGCAGCGGTAACGCCTGTATCCTCTCTCCTCCATTAGCATCCCTCTTGCTTACAGACAGCAGGGTGGCAGGCTGATGTTCATCCTTCCCAACATTCAAAACTCACCCAGAAACCAGTTTGGATCTCCTTATATGGCGGCTGATTTTGGCCTCTTGGCACATTTCAGGCTATCTCCCCTGAATTTCACTCTCCATTACAAAGATCCAATGTACAGATTTAATTTTCACTCACATATAGCGACCATGTCGTGCTCAATTAATGCCCGAAGAAGCTCAACAAGAGACTCCAGACTGGAGGGGAAACTCATTTATAATTCAGTCTCTTTTTATACTTAAGCTCAGCGTAGAGCTCTGTAAAGTGAGGGGGATCTTTTCATCCGCATGAAAAGCTCCTGTTTATCTCCACTGTTTGTCAGCCCTGCAGGCTTTTAGCCATCCTGGACCACTCTGAGGGCAGATGAGGAAGGGGGCCGCACACAAACGACAAAGAATCTCTGCTCTTTTGCTGCAGGGCCACTTTGACTCACAGGCGGCCAACTTCACATCTCATCTCTGCCGTGTGAGAGGTGGCAATGGTGTGTGTGTGTGTGTGTGTGTGTGTGTGTGTGTCTGTGTGTGTGTGTGTGTGTGGGGGGGGGGGGGGTTGATCCACCTGCTTCAGAGTCATCATTTCACCCTGATGTGATGTCTCACCTCAGACTCTTTAGGAATTCCAAAGCAAATGTGAGCATGGCTGAGCTGGCTCCAGTGCTGAGGAGGGATGTCGTCATCTGCCCAAACTCGCCCACTGAAGGTATTTTCTCCCCATCAACACCTGCGTTGCTCACTAACTAACCCTCCTGCCAGCCATCCATGCAGGCATAGCGGGAAAGCTCCTGAATCACTCGTCAAACACGCTCACATCCATGATCCTTCCAACACTGATGGAACCAATATCTTTTTGTTTCTTTTCAATTTTGCTTCAAGTAAAATATGTTTGACTGTGATAGCAGCCATGAAAAAACTGCTAAAGCTGAGTTAAAATGCACAGGAGTCTTACCTTTCACCTGCTCTTCCACACACCAAAATCCTCCAGTCCTTACATCACTGAGCGGGCAGTCCGAAGGTGCACGCTCCCACCAACACACACTCACACACTCGCCGTGACTGTGGGCGCGATCGTCTCTCGGAGTTGATCTCCTTCCACTCTGCCTTCCATAGAAAACTGCATTCATTAAAGGGAGTAAGGGGGGAGCAATGCCTTTATGACTTTTTAATTTTTTCCTCCCCGGTAACCAGGCAACTCCTCCCCAGGTTTGATGAACCATCGGCACCAGACGGTTGACAGTGAGGAGAGCAGAAGAGAGAGAGACAAAGGGAGAGAGGGAGAGAGAGAGAGAGAGAGATGTCAAGCCAGCAGCCACAGAAGGGATGAGCTAGTTTATGCCTTTCAACATAAAATCCTGAAAGGATGGAATATTTCATAAAAACATGAGGAGAATGATTGACACATCAAGAACACAAAATGCCTGGGAGATATTATTGGTAGAACATTGAGCATTGCCATTTTCTTAATGACAAATAATGAATCAGCCAATTCATAACATCAAAATGGGATATTTTTGCTTCCACTTTCACAATATAGAAATTAATTTATTTGAGGATTAAGTTGAATTCCAGCTATTGATTAAGTCCTTAATTTAGTTTGTATTTTAAATGGTGATGACTAACCCCAGGCATGGATTTAAAAAGGCTTTGATGTAATTTGACACCTTTGTCCAAAGTGTGTGTGTGTGTGTGGGGGGGGGGGGCATGCGTGTATGTGTGTGTGGGGGGGGGGTGCATGTTTGTGTGAAATCCATGAATATAATCATTGCCTTGCTTTTCCAGCCCATAATTTGAGTTGTATTCCAGCCTTTTGTATGAGTGTGTGCATGGGGACTGATAGATCCCGGACTGGACGGGATTATGGATCCGTTCTGGTTGGGTACTGGGCTCGGCTGTTCCTGCTTGGCTTTGGCTGGCCCGCCTTATATCCCTTATG
This sequence comes from Takifugu rubripes, assembly GCF_901000725.2. NCBI lineage: Eukaryota > Metazoa > Chordata > Actinopteri > Tetraodontiformes > Tetraodontidae > Takifugu > Takifugu rubripes. The sequence continues at coordinate 15,596,141 of NC_042286.1, read as the reverse complement.
CAAGTGTCTCATTAGCACTTATGATGACAATATTTCAGTGCACTATAGCATGTGTCCAACACATTTATGTGTCAGGGTGCCACATCAGTTGCAGCAGTAATGCAGTTGACCTTTGAACTTGGCCCATTTATTCATCAATTAATTGATTGATCCTCAGGTTTGGTAGGGTACACAGGAGATCACTGGGTTAGGGTTAGAGTTGGGTTAGGGTTAGAGTTGGGTTAGGGTTAGGGTTCCAGTTGGGTTAGGGTTAGAGTTGGGTTAGGGTTAGAGTTGGTTAAGGGTTGGGTTAGAGTTGGGTTAGGGTTAGGGTTGGGTTAGGGTTAGGGTTGGGTTAGGGTTAGAGTTGGGTTAGGGTTAGGGTTAGAGTTGGGTTAGGGTTAGAGTTGGGTTAGGGTTAGAGTTGGTTAGGGTTGGGTTAGAGTTGGGTTAGGGTTAGGGTTAGGGTTGGGTTAGGGTTAGGGTTAGAGTTGGGTTAGGGTTAGAGTTGGGTTAGGGTTAGAGTTGGTTAAGGGTTGGGTTAGGGTTAGGGTTGGGTTAGGGTTAGAGTTGGGTTAGGGTTAGAGTTGGGTTAGGGTTAGAGTTGGGTTAGGGTTAGGTTAGGGTTAGAGTTAGGGTTAGGGTTAGGGTTAGTGTTAGGTTAGGGTTAGGGTTGGGTTAGGGTTAGGGTTAGGTTAGGGTTAGGGTTAGGGTTGGGTTAGGGTTAAAGTACTGTTTGGAAAGTACTGATTGAGTTACATCTTTGACTTGAGTCTGAAAAAAACAGCTTGATCCAAAAAAGCTTTGAGAATAAAAAAGAAGATATTTAACATCATACAAGATGTGACAAGTGGGGACCTAAAAGCTCCACTGAAATACAATGATGCATAAGATCTTATCCTCTCGCACAGAAATGACGTAATGAGTAACTCGCACACATGCAGCCTGATTCAAATGTCACATCAGCAACAGCTCAAAAGCTCAGATGCAACCGGCCCTGATCGATTGTCCGATCAAATTGGAAATGAAAGAAATCGTGACAAGGGCAGGTGATGTTAACATACAGATAAGATAATCTGGGTTGTAAGAATCCTAACGCTAACCCCCTAACCCTAACCCTCTAGCCCTAACCCTATAACCCTAACCCTCTTGCCCTAACCCTCTAACCCTAACCCTCTAACCCTAACCCTCTAACCCTAACCCTCTAACCCCAACCCTCTAACCCTAACCCTCTTGCCCTAACCCTCTAACCCTAACCCTCTAGCCCTAACCCCCTAACCATAACCCCCTAACCCTAACCTGAACCCTCTAATCCTAACCCTAACCCTCTAGCCCTAACCCCCTAACCCTAACCCTCTAACCCTAACCCCCTAACCCTCTAACCCTAACCCCCTAACCCTAACCCTCTAACCTTAACCCTCTAACCCTAACCCCCTAACCCTCTAGCCCTAACCCTCTAACCCTAACCCTCTAGCCCTAACCCCCTAACCATAACCCCCTAACCATAACCCCCTAACCCTAACCTGAACCCTCTAATCCTAACCCTAACCCTCTAGCCCTAACCCTAACCCTCTAACCCTAACCCAAACCCTCTAACCCTAACCCCCTAACCCTCTAACCCTAACCCTCTAACCCTAACCCCCTAACCCTAACCCTCTAACCTTAACCCTCTAACCCTAACCCCCTAACCCTCTAGCCCTAACCCTCTAACCCTAACCCTAACCCTCTAGCCCTAACCCCCTAACCCTCTAACCCTAACCCTCTAACCCTCTAACCCTAACCCTCTAACCCTAACCCTCTAGCCCTAACCCCCTAACCCTCTAACCCTAACCCTCTAACCCTAACCCTAACCCTCTAACCCTCTTACCCTAACCCCCTAACCCTAACCCTCTAACCCTAACCCCCTAACCCTCTAACCCTAACCCTCTAACCCTAACCCCCTAACCCTAACCCTCTAACCCTCTAACCCTAACCCCCTAACCCTCTAACCCTAACCCTCTAACCCTCTTACCCTAACCCCCTAACCCTAACCCTCTAACCCTAACCCTCTAACCCTCTTACCCTAACCCCCTAACCCTCTAACCCTAACCCTAGACCAAGAAGAAAATCGGCTCGCTCGGGTTAGATGTCGGTTGTTTCTACTCATCTCTCAAGGATAAATGTTGTTCCCATTTATATACACGTCGCTTATTTTGAAAAATTTTTTAGGAAGTCATATTTTTCTTCCTGCCTTCATCTAGGATGGGCAAACCTTCCAACTTAATCAGTCCATCACCAGCGAGCAGCATGGTGCAACAAAGGGACAAGATCCTGTGGGATCTGGTTAGCTTTACCTCTGCTTCCTTTTTAAGTGTTTCTCCTTCATTTCTCTGTTCTGTATCATATTTAATCCAAGATCAACTTTCAGCTGTTGTTGTTCCTCCCATATCCTCTTCTTCACTCTCCCCCATAACTCATGATGGATCCCCTCTGCTCATGTTTGACATAATGAAGACATTGGACATATTTTACAAGTGAGAAAAAAAATGATTTTGTGGGTTAGGGTTAGGGTTAGGGTTAGAAAACTCTGCAGAAAACTCTAACAAAAGAGAGAATTCTGGTGTCTCCAAATGTGTGTGTGTGTGTGTGTGTGTGTGTCTTCATTAGCATGTACCTGTGAGGCTAATGTCTCCATGGGGTTCTGGCAAGCGAGCGCTCCTCTAGCCCCCCCCCCCCCCGCACAGTGCAAGTCTTGGATTGCTGCACCCCTCCTGCACCCCCTGACACTCTGGACTGAGAGTGGGACCAAAATAGAAAGACAGAACCAGAGACCAAAGTGAAGCAGACGTTCTGGCATTCCTGACAGCTACGCCGAGGAAAAAAGGAAGCGTCACCTGGACTGACGGAAGCTGCTTGCTAGCTGTCCATTGTCCATTACTGCTGCTACTGGTGACATTTGCTCCACACGCGTCCTCTCCTAAAACACTGCTGCACTATTTCTGTTGGACAGCAGCTCCAATTACAGTCGCTTGTATTCAATTTCTCAGGCTCCTCACAAAACTGTTATGTTTGGAGGAAGAAATTAATCACAATAACTCAGAGGAATGAATCCCTTCATTGATTTTGTTTTCATCTTTGACTTAGTGTATTTATATGAAATGAGACCACGTGTATTTAAAGTGAAGGGTGATTGACAGCTAAAACAGAAGGCGTAGAAGAGATTTTTAAATATATAGCAGTAATGGGTTTGCTGCTATATAAATATAAGCTAATACAATCTTTATTACAAACAGGAGATAAAATAATTTAAAACAATAATACAATTAAAAATAATAAAAGTGTTTCCCGTGATAACAACACTGATTACATGACATTTCAATTTCCTTTTTTCCCCTGAACCAACTCAGAAGCGTCAAAGTAGCAGCTACTAACCCTAACCATCTTCTACTACTAACCCTACTAACCCTAACCCTCTTCTACTACTAACTCTACTAACCCTAACCCGGGGAACCTACAGTATCTGCAGGGGAACTAATATAGCTGATTGATACCAATAATTATGAAAAACAGTTATTAGAACCATTGTAGGGCAAATCATGCTCTTTAGCGTAGCTAACCCTGTAGCAAATGTTTTTTCTATGGATTATGTATTTTATGGATTATGATGGATGAATGGATGGATGATACATAATGATTAATAGATGATGATGGATAGATGGATACTAAGTAAAAGGATGAGGATAGACACATGGATGAAGGAGGGATGGATCACAAGACTTTGCTGGGAACGTGCTCGGAATACTGTCACCAGTCTTCCATTCTTACTGGTTTGTGGGGAGAGAGGAGCCAAACCCGTTGAGTGTTGGTAATCACAAGAGACTGGGTGGCCAACGTGATTAATGAAATCTGTTTAGCAGCAGTAAATGAGAACAGGGACAGTCATGGGAGGGTGCATATTCCCACCACAGAGCCGTGAACAGGTCATTAATGGAATGACACAGGCGCGCTCAGACGGGGACCCCGTTAATAAGATATCCAGCACAGCGGCAATGTTGACCGGAAAGAATGGCGATTCTGGGTTTAATCCAAACAATTCTAACGCTATTCTTTTACGGACGGCCTTTTCATTGTCATGCAGCAGGGAAACATTTATTAATATTCATTTGTTATTGCTGATATATGTTTATATAATTCTTTGATGGGGCAAAAATAATGCTAAAATAGACATGTTACTTTATATACTTTACTATACTTTATATAGATTAGGAGACTTGAATCATGATTAGATTCTAGGTTTTGTTCCTACAGTTGAGGCCAAATTTTGGATTATTTTACCAAAGTTCTTCCCACTGTTCACATCATTAATGCACCCTGATCTAATTAAACATTCACCAGTGCTATTTAGTCAGTTTGGGTACAGTTTGCATATAAAATACATCTTTTGTGCTAGCTTTATATCAAAAAGGGATGTTAATTTAATAGGAGCAACAAAATACTGTGAAAGGAATAACCCTAACCCTCTAACCCTAACCCTCTAACAATAACCCTAACCCTCTAACCCTAACCCTAACCCCCTAACCCTCTAACCCTAACCCTAACCCTAACCCTCTAACCCTAACCCTCTAACAATAACCCTAACCCTAACCCTCTAACCCTAACCCTCTAACAATAACCCTAACCCTCTAACCCTAACCCTAACCCCCTAACCCTCTAACCCTAACCCTAACCCTCTAACCCTCTAACCCTAACCCTAACCCTAACCCTAACCCTAACCCTCTAACCCCCTAACCCTCTAACCCTAACCCTAACCCTCTAACCCTCTAACCCTAACCCTAACCCTAACCCTAACCCTAACAGTTGGCGGGGGCTCAGCTCCCTGTGGAGGGTTAGCTGACGCCACCGTGGCGAGAAGGCTGAAGTAATTATCCAGAGTTTGTGTGAGCTGTGCCCTAACCCCTAACCCTGACCCAGTGGTAACCCTAACCCAGTGGTAACCCTAACCCTGACCCAGTGGTAACCCTAACCCCTAACCCTGACCCTAACCCAGTGGTAACCCTAACCCAGTGGTAACCCTAACCCTGACCCAGTGGTAACCCTAACCCTAACCCCTAACCCTGACCCTAACCCAGTGGTGACCCTAACCCAGTGGTAACACTGACCCTAACCCAGTGGTAACCCTAACCCCTAACCCTGACCCTAACCCAGTTGTAACCCTAACCCTAACCAGTGGTAACCCTATCCAGTGGTAACCCTAACCCAGTGGTAACCCTAACCCAGTGGTAACCCTAACCCAGTGGTGACCCTAACCCCCCAGTGGTAACCCTAACCCTAACCCAGTGGTAACCCTAACCCCTAACCCTGACCCTAACCCAGTGGTAACCCTAACCCTGACCCAGTGGTAACCCTAACCCAGTGCTAACCCTAACCCCTAACCCTGACCCTAACCCAGTGGTGACCCTAACCCTAACCTAGTGCTAACCCTGACCCTAACCCAGTGGTAACCCTAACCCTAACCCAGTGCTAACCCTAACCAGTGGTAACCCTAACCAGTGGTAACCCTAACCCAATGGTAACCCTAACCCAGTGGTAACCCTAACCCTAACCCAGTGGTAACCCTAACCCCTAACCCTGACCCTAACCCAGTGGTAACCCTAACCCTAACCCAGTGGTAACCCTAACCCTGACCCTAACCCAGTGGTAACCCTAACCCAGTGGTAACCCTAACCCTAACCCAGTGGTAACCCTAACCCTAACCAGTGGTAACCCTAACCCAGTGGTAACCCTGACCCTAACCCAGTGGTAACCCTAACCCAGTGGTAACCCTAACCCTAACCAGTGGTAACCCTAACCCAGTGGTAACCCTAACCCTAACCCAGTGGTAACCCTAACCCAGTGGTAACCCTAACCCTGACCCTAACCCAGTGGTAACCCTAACCCAGTGGTAACCCTAACCCTAACCCAGTGGTAACCCTAACCCAGTGGTAACCCTAACCCTAACCCAGTGGTAACCCTAACCTTAACCCAGTGGTAACCCTAACCCAGTGGTAACCCTAACCCAGTGGTAACCCTAACCCTAACCCTACCCCAGTGGTAACCCTAACCCAGTGGTAACCCTAACCCTAACCCAGTGGTAACCCTAACCCAGTGGTAACCCTAACCCTAACCCAGTGGTAACCCTAACCTTAACCCAGTGGTAACCCTAACCCAGTGGTAACCCTAACCCTAACCCTCAGAATAATGAGAAATGCTATTGATTCAGTTTCTTCAAGCTCCAATTATTTGACTGACCTGCATCAGTAGAAATATCCTTTCAGTCTTTTTTGGAGATTTTTTTCTTCGTGGCACTGGTCATCAGCTGAATCATCCATTAGCCATCTGGTTAAGACAGAAAAGTGATGGGTGGACCAGAGTGACAGGCCGAGAGCCGAAGAAACACTGCCCTAATTAACAGGACGCGCGTCTAAATGTCAGTTCTTCAATTAGCAAAGAAAAGATAGAAAAAGGGCAAAATGGTTCATTACAATGAACGACATGAAGTAAAGTCTGATTCCTAAAGTTGCACTGATGTGACCACAGGCCCAAGAGTGTCCCAGGAAATTTCATTCTTATGGGAATATTCTGACATTTATAGAGATGCATGAATTCATTCTCCTGCAGAGAAGTTCATATTCTTGCTTTATTTTTATGGGACTTGGGTAAAGTACCTGTTTCTGTCTGCATCATTGGAGGGTGCCAGAAATACCAAGAACTCCACCTGGACCCACTGCACCTGTAAAGACCTGCAAAACCAGAAGGAACCTCTGAACAGACTGACAGGAATACGACTGCATCCTGAAACTCTTGTGCTTCTGGAAGACCAGCTGTAGACTTTGGTAGCAATGTTACCCACAATTCCATCAGCATATTAATGCTTAAATTCACACTTTTGGAATAAAAAATCATTCATAAATTGACAGAGTGAAACTGGAGTTCTGCACTTTCTTTTCCTTAAATGACTGTAATTCGCTTCTATCAGGCTGCCCAAAGAGGTTGTTAAAAACTCTCCAGCTGACCCAGAATGCAGCTGCAGCAGGTGCTGACTGGAACCAGGAAAAGAGATCCCATTAGTCCAGTATTGGCTTCTCCAGCCCACCAGCGACCTCGACTGTCAGTGGTGGATGTAGCTAATTTACTGCAGCTTCTATCTGCTGACGGCTGCAATGAAGCCAGTTAAAAGGGACACAAACCTACTTTTCTGAATAACTATTAAAGGTTAGACAGCGAGAAAGGAGAGGAGAACAAAAGAAAGGTTACGGACAGAGAGGATATCTTTATACCGGGTTACTTGTTGCACTCCTGCCTTGGGTTGCTGGTAACCATGGATACCTCCGCATCACTTTTGTTCCAAATTTGCAGATGCGCTTCTTTTGTGCTGTGGACCCGATCCGTGTGTGTCGGCTGTCCTTTAAATGAAGCAAATGTCCTAGTCCAGGTTCTTATTGAATATTACCTGAAATGGAACATGAACAGTTCGATATGTATGGAAACGACTGTTTTATCAGGTTGTCACACCTGATGGACTGTGGGACATTTGGGGTTACCCTAACCCTAACCCTTTCCTTTGTCTTTAAGACAAACAAAGCCATGTGGTCAACTGGTCACTGCTGGGGAGTCTCCATTACTCACCCACAGGTCCTGCTCCCCACACCCATGGAAGGGAACAATGTACAGTGGTCAATAAACCCTCACCCTCCTCATGGTATCTCAGAAGCAGGTTGAGGGTTTTAGTTATGAAACATCTCCACCAAGGATTTCAACATTAACTAGAACAAGACGTTTTCGCATTTCCCAACAGGAGGGGACAAGTTCTACATCCTCACTCCATGATAAGTTACTGACCTCCTCAAAAACAGGGTTGACCAGGCGGTCAGTGGTTGGCAGTCGTATCTTGACCTGCCTCACTGTAGGTGATTAACTGGTCAGTGAAAACTTGGTGATGAATAATTTAGCTACTTTTCCTCCATTCCTGTTCTGCAATGTGACATTTTCTCTTCATCTGTTTGATGATTGTTTCATCTTTCCAGGGTTAGCGTTTGGTTTTGAGTGGATCTTTCTAATTAGAGTGGGGTAACTTTTTCAAGTGTTGACTTATGATTTCTGATAAAATGGTCGACAATAAAATTAGAGGTAGAAGAGAAAAGTTGGAAGAAATGTCTTACATTTTTCAGTCACTTCAGGAGTAAGATAGCACTTCCTAAAAAATTCCTTTTAAATGATTTTCCTGGTTAAAACCAGGACACGTGCAGCAGATGGGTGCTGGGAGTTTGGATCGGTCGCTTTACACCTTGTTTGATCACTTTAATAAGCATCTTAAAATATGAACTGAATTCTGGCTCATTTCATCTGGGTTAATCAATTCTGATTATTGATTTTTATATTAATGGTATAGAAATGAGTTCAACTCGGCCTGGGGAAACTATCAGCCATACAAAGAATGGCAGGGTGACAGAAATGAGCTTCAAAAGGTTTGGATGGTCTGTTTTAGACCCCTGAGCCTGTAGGGGTACATTACGTCAACAATGTCCTAATTATAGCTGCTGGGAACACACGTCCTACTAAATACACCATCCATGTCTTTGATTTGTAATGTGGATACTTTTCCAGCATTATTCCCTCATTACCCAATTTGCCAATTTCTTTCGGTCCGATTTGTAAGCAGCTCCAGTCAAACGGATCTTGATGTGAAGTAGCTCTACTGCGAGCTCCTCCCGAGCTCCTCAGTTCCTCATCTTATGTCCCTGAGGGAGCGCCCTGCGGGGGAAACTTCCATCCTTTTGTCCTTTCAGTCATTGCCCAGGGTTCATGACCATTGGTGAGAGGGAGCATTGACCAGTAAATGAGAAGCTTTCCCTCTCAACTCAGCTCTTTCTTCACTACAACAGTCCAGGACACCAACCGCATCACCACAGAGGTAACGCCAATCTGCTCGTCAATCCCACGTTCCACCATACAGCCTACATAATTTCAAGCCTTTTACTATAACACACATGATAACACAAAAGACAGACCCTCACGCCTAGGTGGATTTTAACCAGCTCTGCTCTGGTTGTTGTTAGTTACACTTGGAAACAGGTAGGTTAAGGTTAGGGTTAGAAGATCTGTGTCTTCACGAGCTTTTAACCCTAACCCTAAGGAAGAGAGGGTTGCCCCTGCTCTGACAGCAGACGGGAGGCTGTTCCAACATCAGGGAACAAGATATGAGAATAGTCTAGATTGCCGTCTCTACTAATCCACAACTAATTACCCTCTTTATTATAAGGTTAACCATGAAGTACATCACAAGCAACAGGATTGATTAATGGCAATGTCATCTTCAGGGTTAGCACATTTTCTAACCCTATAGCCTAACCCCAACTAAGAAGGTTTCAAGTTTAATTTCAGCTCTGGGTTTCCTTCCAGTGCTTCCATGACCTGCTGCAGTCCTAAACAGACCCTATGGGTGGACTGGGGGCCTGCTAGGGTCTGCTGGGATGGACTCACACAGCTCCAGGGACCCTGATTCAGATTCAGAAAGAGGATGGATGGATGACTATGCCTCTCTCCTCTCCTCTCCTCTCCTCTCCTCCTCCTCCCTCTCCTCCCTCTCCTCTCCCTCTCCTCTCCTTTCCTCTCCCCCCTCCTCTTCCTCCCTCTCCTCTCCTCCTCCTCCCTCCTCCTCCTCCCTCTCCTCCTCCTCCCTCTCCTCTCCTCACCCTCTTAATAAAGTGAGTGTGTCGGTGGCCTTGTGGTGACCTGTCAGGACAAAATGGGAAGTTTGGTGTCTTTTTATTTATAACAGGAAACATTAAAACTGGATAAGTGCTTGAATGTGGGCAGAAGCAAAGTCTGGCATTCTACAGCATCGACACCGGACAGCAGCAATAAGATTTCATTAAGAAGTTACCAGGTTCAGATTTCATTCAGGAACAACTAATTCAATGAATTTTGTTGGCAGATGAGCCGAGTGAGGAAGAAAAAATATGGCAAATGTATTGAAAGTTGACCAATTATCAAAATACACCTCACATGGCGGCCATATGACCTGGGAGGCCAACTCTGATGAATTGGATAAATTAGCATTTTACTTATCAATTAGCTGCGGATTTACATGATGGATGATCTGGCCTTTAAAGGTCACTACCACAGGCCACACCCCAGTCGCCATGACGCCACATCGGCATCATGCTTGGCCGGGTCAGTTCCCACATGTTGCTGTGGAAGCCCTTCCCTCGGAAAAGTGCTGCCGTTTGATGTGCTGGATTCCCATTCTCCAAAGGTGCCAACCAACCCAGAATGCTCACCTTCCAATGTAATCCTAACCCTACTAACCCTAACCCTACTAACCCTTCCAATGTAACCCTAACCCTACTAACCCTAACCCAACCCTACTAACCCTTCCAATGTAATCCTAACCCTACTAACCCTAACCTTCCAATGTAATCCTAACCCTACTAACCCTAACCCCTCCAATGTAACCCTAACCCAACCCTACTAACCCTAACCCCTCCAATGTAACCCTAACCCTACTAACCCAACCCTACTAACCCTAACCCCTCCAATGTAACCCTAACCCTACTAACCCTAACCCCTCCAATGTAACCCTAACCCTACCAATGTAACCCTAACCACTCCAACCCTAACCCTTCCAATGTAACCCTAACCCTACTAACCCTAACCCTTCCAATGTAACCCTAACCACTCCAACCCTAACCCTTCCAATGTAACCCTAACCCTTCCAATGTAACCCTAACCCTACTAACCCTAACCCTTCCAATGTAACCCTAACCCTACTAACCCTTCCAATGTAACCCTAACCCTACTAACCCTAACCCTTCCAATGTAACCCTAACCCTACTAACCCTTCCAATGTAACCCTAACCCTACTAACCCTAACCCTTCCAATGTAACCCTAACCCTACTAACCCTAACACTTCCAATGTAACCCTGACTCTAACCCCTTTTCACGTTCTTTCTTTATAACGACGTTTTCAGAGATCTAATGTCGGACTGCTGCTGATGGTGGGGGGGCTGCGGACCATTAACAGGCTGGAAGAACTGTGACCATGGGAGACGTAATAATTGCAAAACAAATGTTTTAATAATTATATTAACACTCATGAATAGGCATCAAGAAATACTGTAAATTTTGATAACGTGCAACAGCTCAAGGCAAAGCATAAAACAAAGGTCTAATCTAATAAAATGCAGGCAAATCAATAATAAATTAAAAGAGTTTAATGTTATTTAGGATTTCAGCAAAACGGCGCTGTAGAAAATGGGAGGAACACACTTTGTTTGCACTTTTAGCTTCCCTGAATTAAAAAAAGCAAGAGGTTTCTAGAGTATGTCGCCCTCTATGTCTCCTCCAATGTTAATACCTCTGATTGTTAGTGTTTTGGAAGATCTCGTTTCCTGTTCATGTCCCGGGAAGGTTCTGGAAACACCTGGCATGAAGTCCTGGACCGCTGCGTCCTCCAGATTGCTTTCCGCAGAGTAAACAATATGCACCGGCAACAAATAAGACGAGGAAAGGGAAGAGGCACGTTGGCACGCTTTAAACCACATATTTGTTCTTGGTGGTGGAGCCGCTCTTTGTGGCCGTGTCGGCGTGACACTGGTAGCCAATTGTCATCTTCATGGGAAGGCCCAGGCGTTCCTTGTAAACTCTCCTGGAAAAGGGTTAGGGTTAGCATCACAGCGGGCTTTACGGGTTTACGGCAAACGGAAAGACGTCTCACCCGATGTGCGTCACAGCGTCCCGGTTCTCGTAGTTTGCTGTCCAGATGGCTATTTTATCTCCTTTCGCACGGACATTGACCACGGCTCCACACACATCGTCGCTGTAGTCATCAAAGGCCTCACCGACCAAACACAGGAGCTGCAAAACAGTTGGTCATCAGCCAGAAAGGAAACCAACCAAAGGAAAGATGGATGGTATCGAGCCTTTTTTAAAGCTTAATGGCTCCTAATGTGTTTGTGCTCATATGAAGCCATTTGGTCTTTTTGCTAACCTGCATTGCATGGTTTGATGACAAAGTGTTGCATTCAAGGGTTAGGGTTAAGCTAGGGTTGGGTTAGTTGGAAAATAACACCACCGAGTGTACAAAAGCTATTCTCACAGTTGTTTAACCTTCGTCAGCCTTTTTTAGCATGGTCTGCTTTGTAGTTTGCACATTCCACATGAAAAATGCCAATCACCCTATAACAGCATTTCCTAATATAGAATTTGAACAATAGCATGTCTGCAACTGATTTAGTGTCACAAAAACTAGTCAGAAGTGCCTATAAACAGAATATAACAGGAGCTTTTAGACTCGGGGTTGTGAGGATGCTCTGAATTTCAGGGTTAAAAACCTGACATCACTTCAACACTTGTGCCCTCAGATTAGCAGGAAAGTTCACGTCAGGAGCTGAGGAGGTGTGATCAAACCTACAGTCTCCAACCAAAAGCGGTCCAGGTCGAATCTCCTCTGCTGCTTGTTGAGTGTGATCAGCCAGCGTCCGCCGCGCTTGTTCCTCTCGTCCTCCCACATCGGCTCAATTTCATCCTACAACATGGATGCAAAGGGTCAAGACAAATGCAGAAGCAGCTGAGCGGGACCTCAATGAGGGTTAGGGTTAGGGACCCATGACTGAGGTCTAACCCCTAACCCGAACTAGCATGACTGAGGTCTAACCCTCTAACCCTAACCCCTCTGCTCCCTAACCCTCTAACCCTAACCCCCTCTGCTCCCTAAACCTAACCCCTCTGCTCCCTAACCCTAACTCTAACCACTAACCCCTCTGCTCCCTAAACCTAACCCCTCTGCTCCCTAACCCTAACTCTAACCACTAACCCCTCTGCTCCCTAACCCTAACCACTAACCCCTCTGCTCCCTAACCCTAACCCCTCTGCTCCCTAACCCCTCTAACCCTAACCCCTCTGCTCCCTAAACCTAACCCCTAACCCCTCTGCTCCCTAACCCTCTAACCCTAACCCAACTCTAACCCCTAACCCTAACCCCTCTGCTCCCTAACCCTAACTCTAACCACTAACCCTAACCCCTCTGCTCCCTAAACCTCTAACCCTCTAACCCTAACCTAACTCTAACCCTAACCCTAAGCCTAATCCAGGTGGAATGATGGGAAGACTGCTTGAACAGCACCTGGTAATATTAATAATCATCCATGTGGTTTAATGACTCAATTAAAAATAAATAAATATTGGAACCAAACAGTGACAAAATGGAAAAGTAATAAATCAGAACCTCGTCCCACAAAGCTGTATGTCTTTAGCAGCGTATGTTACCGTGGTGACGCAGCAGGCAAAACGAAGGGTTTGTGTGAGTCATTAAGGTCCGCTTTGATTGTGAACTTAAGTAAAGTATATCTCAGATGTGGGGAATGGCTTCATAAAAAGGGTTAAAACCCGTGAATTGAATGAAACATTACTTCTGAGACACCTTTGCTTATCTGCGTTAGCTTAGCACTGAAGCAGCTGATTTATCTGCACATCCCCAAGAACAAAAAGAGAATCGGGACCAGAGGAAGCTCCAAGAGAAACGGTTTCCTTTGGGATTTCATCTCTCACAGCAACCCAAAAGAAGAGATTTATCTTTGAGTGAATAAGAACTCTGGACTCACCTTAAAGAGAGAGTAATCGCAGCCCGACATGAGGTTGCTCGACAACTGAATGTGGTTGTAGAGGCTAAAATAAACGAAGCACCGCATGAACAGAATGGAAAAAAACTGCTGAATGGTTTGCTGCTTCCTAGGACTTGTCAGATTTATTGCTCCTTACGCCCAAAAATCTTCAACGGTGTCAAATTTAGAGATGAGCCGCAGGTTTGCCTGCCATGTTTTGCTCTTGTCATTCTTGAAGAACCACAGAGACCATCTGTTGGGAGGAAAGAGAAGACATTTGCCTTCAAATGAGGTGAACAAAGGCAGGCAGGCACAAATGAATCAAGTCTGCCATCATTCATGTTGTGCAAATCAAGCAGGGGGCTGTTACATTCCAGCACCACCCGCTAAAACCAGGACAGATGGGTTAGGGTTACTACCTGCATACTAGTCAAAATGACGGTGGCACAGCAGGTGACCCCGATGACAGTGAGCAATCTGTACACCCTCTCAAGGGTTAGGGTTAGGCCAACCAGGCTACATTACAGCAACACTAGCGGCATCCCCGCCATTAACCATTAACCTGACAATGTCCATGTCACACTTAACTACCCGTCCACAACTGCCACACGGGTAGAATCAAACCATTTGGATTCCACGATTCCAGTCTGCTCATGTGCACCTGCTCATCCTTCACTGCTTGGTCTGCACCCTGATCGTTTAACTTACCTCTAACCCTAACTAACCCTAACCCTTCTATCGTGCAGGATCCACTAACCTGTTTTGGAGAGGGTGTTTGATGTAGGGATCTGGTCTCACCAACTCTTGGCCAGTCTCTCCAGTTTCTTCTTCCTCAGGTTGGGAGAGATTTGGGCTGGGTTCCTACAAATAACATCACTATCAGGGGGGCAACATGCTTCCTAATTGTGGTCTAAAAGCCCCACGGAGGAACGAAGAACAGAATGTGCTAATACTGGGAAAGTGAAAGCCTAAGGTTTGACAGAAAACAGACTTCCTTTTCACACAAGAAATAACAATATACTGTAGAATAATAAAAAAAGCGTGAACTTCAAAGGTAAAAGGTTGTACCCGTGTTATACGACAGAACATCTGGACCATATTTGCTTGTGACGTGAAGCTAATATTTGCTAGCTGACTAAACTGCTATCATTAGCTAACGCGACTGGCTATTGAGACTAACTTTTACTCATTTGTAGTCACGCGTGGCTGCATTTGTTCTGAAGCTATTTATCAACTACATCTCTATCCAGTCAGAACAAACAACCGGTTCTAAGTTCCACAATGCTAACAAACAAACAAACAAAGCAATCCCCTGAATCCAGCATGTATTTTTACAGTGATTCTTGTGAACAGTCAAGCCGCTTCACAAGCGTTAGCTAGCAACCGGCTAACATTAAAGGTCAGCAGGGAGCAATATGAATCATGACAAATTAGATATGCTTTTGTTTTTAACGGGCTGTTTTACTCGCCAAACGTATAGATAAGAAGATAACAACAATAGCGATGCATAATAAATGGCATCAAGATGGGCACGTTGGATTACAAACTACGATGAATCAACCTTTGGGAACTTTTGTAGGAGGACTTGGAGCGACTGTCCCCGCAAAGGTTAACGGCATTCCGGTTGGTCATGGTGTCAGCCTGGAACTTAGTTCTCCATTCACCAACATTCCTCTGACACGCGTAAGCCGCGGCAAAAGAAGGCAAACTTAAAACTAGTGAAAGCTGAAAATGTGAATATTATATCGGTGACTGGTGCCTCCAGTCATTGCGGATGGTCGGCCTGTGATTACAGAAACAGTGAAAAAGTTTGAATATACAAGTACTCACCGGTTCGGCGGTCGCCATCTTACAAATCTGTGGAAGCAAGAAAAGTTTCTGTTCATTGGACCGAACTGCGCAATGTGACGGGCCCGCGGTGCACATGCGCCGTGTGGCGTCACTGGCCGGCAGCACCCTCCCGACGGCGGCATGGCGAGCACCGAAGCTCGACGGGAGTGTGAGACAGAAGGCTGCAGCAGGGACGCCAAACTGCAGTGTCCCACGTGTATCAAGCTGGGCATCCAAGGCTCCTACTTCTGTTCTCAGGTACCGCTGGTTTTTGCACAGTAGCCGCCTTAAAGGTCGCTCGAGCCCCCAGTTGGGGCCCTGTCATCGCTGAGCTGCTAGCTGTCATGCTAGCTGCCATGCTAGCTGGGCGAGTTTGGTAAAGCTCTAATAATACATTCGCTCTGCGGCAACAGATGCTTCCTCGCCCTGGAATGTTCTACAAACGTGCACGAATCATTGAAGCCGTGTCTGCAAACATGGATGTTTGTGACGAGCAGGCCGAGCAAACCCGGCTAGCTAACTGTTGCGTGGTTAGCTTGTGATGCAACCGTAAGAAGTAAAGGTTTTAGTACCAAGTTCCCTAATAACAGCAAAGTCTGTGTGTAGAAAGTGCTTTCTAATGCGACGTCCTGAAATTTAAAAGTAAAGTATTACTGAGATAATGAAGGCAAGGCTCACCTTGGTGTCATGATGTTTAATTATGGGACGTCGATCCGACTTTAATCAAAAATGTGTCTCTTTAAAACTGATTTCCAGCTGATTCGCCGGTGTTCAGCACCGACTCTCGCCGACTCCCGCCGACTGTCACCAACTGTCAGCTCTTTTGTACATTTCTTGGTTGGGTGTATTTGTGCAACACTCATTCAGTCCCTTTCATTTGTGAAGAGTTTGTTCTTCTGTATTTTATCGAGCCAAATCAGGGCCAGAATGTTTGAGCATCTTTGTTTCCATTTTCAGGAATGTTTCAAAGGAAGCTGGGCATCTCACAAGTTGCTACACAAAAAAGCAAGTAGGTATCACCTTCACGGAGGCTCCGTGGGGACGGGAGTCTGGCTGGAACCTCCGAGGAGCACGTTGGGATGATTGTGAATGGGTCCGGTGGTGTCAGGACTGTTTCTGTGTTTTGTCAGAGGAAGAAAAGAACCAGAATGAGTCTAAGAACTGTCTGGAGCGGGACATGACCACCGATCCGTGGCCAGGCTACCGCTACACGGGAAGATTACGTCCTCACTACCCGTTGGTACGTCCTCGTAAATCCCTCTTTTATTACCAGCTTGAATTGAATCATTTAATTCTTCACCTTCTTGTAGACTCCAATGAGGCCTGTGCCCAGCGACATCCAGAGACCCGACTATGCTGATCATCCCAGAGGTACCCGTGTGATCAATTTAGCATTTTAGCATAAGGGCTGATGAGCCAAACACACACGGCTCCTCCTGAATAGCAACGCTGACCCAGAAAAAGAACGTAAACCAGCCTATTGGAAACTGAGCATCTTTGGGTAGAAAGGGAAGAAGACATTATCAGGCTGGCTAGCTAGCAAGCTAAGCTAGGGACAAGGTAACCAGAGGGAACTCCTGTCTGGGACATGGCTGGCTAGCAAGCTAAGCTAGGGACAAGGTAACCAGAGGGAACTCCTGTCTGGGACATGGCTGGCTAGCAAGCTAAGCTAGGGACAAGGTAACCAGAGGGAACTCCCTCTCTCCTTCTCTCTCTCTCCCTCCCTTCCCTCCCTCCCTCCCTCTCTCTCCCTCCCTCCCTCTCCCTTGTCCCCCCCCCCCTCCGTCTCTGTCTTGTTCTACCACTTCTGTCCTGTATCACATCAGGAGACTAACCAGTCAGATGTTTAGCCTACTAACATCCAACTGGACTAATGGCCGTCATGGCAACAATCCTCCAGATGACTCCAATATGGTGATCAGTCAAAATTGGTGTGGTTGAATTTACATCCACAGTTGTTACCAGAGTTACCAGCTTTATTGATTAAGGTTTGGGTTTATGGTTAGGGGTTAGAGAGTTAGAGAGTTAGGGTTAGTGGTTAGGGTTAGAGTTAGTGGTTAGGGTTAGAGGGTTAGGTTTAGGGTTAGTGGGTTAGGGTTAGAGCAGTGCTTCTCAAATAGTGGGGCTAGGGTTAGGGTTAGGGTTGCGATGCCAGGGGGGCGCGTGTGACCCCGGAGAACATGTTTTTTGTTTCCGTACTAGAATAAAGTGTACCGTAATTGCACATCCCGCGCGCACACACCACAGAGCAAGAGATAGGAAGTGCAGTGAACAAACCACCAAGAGACAGCATGAAAAAATACTTAACAGTGATAGAAAGAAAGGCGGAGAGAGACGGAGATAATGAGACATACGAAAGTCTCCCGAAAGCTCAGACGAGGAAATATGACGAAGCATTTATAGCGCTTGGCTTCACTGCGACTACGGTGGGAGACGAGGAAAGACCGGTGTGTTTACTGTGTCTAAAAATGTTGGCAGGACAGCATGAAGCCAAATAAATGAAGGCCTCACTTAAAGACATTACACCCCAGGCACGCTGATAACCCTAACCCTGGTTAACCCTAACCCTGGTTAACCCTAACCCTCACTTAAAGACATTACACCCCAGTCACGCTGATAACCCTAACCCTGGTTAACCCTAACCCTGGTTAACCCTAACCCTCACTTAAAGACATTACACCCCAGTCACGCTGATCAGCCGCTTGAGTTTTTTCGGCAAAAACGTGCCAAATATTGGCAACAATCATCCCGCTTTGGTCTATATTTCTTTCTTTTTTTGTTTTCTTTAATATTAATAAGGATACAATGTTATGCAGAGGTGTACTTATAACAATTTCATAGACAAATGATACTAATTATAGTCATGGGGGGGGGGGGCGAAAAATGTTTTCTTCTTCCTAGGGGGGGCGTAACAGAAAATAATTGAGAAGCACTGGGTTAGAGAGTTAGGGTTGGTTAGGGGTTAAGGTTAGAGGGTTGGGTTAGGGTTAGGGTTAGAGAGTTAGGGTTGGTTAGGGGTTAAGGTTAGAGGGTTGGGTTAGGGTTAGAGGGTTAGGGTTAGAGAGTTAGGGTTGGTTAGGGGTTAAGGTTAGAGGGTTGGGTTAGGGTTAGAGAGTTAGGGTTAGGGTTGGTTAGGGGTTAAGGTTAGAGGGTTAGGGTTAGAGGGTTAGGGTTAGGCTTGCCTACAATAGTAAGCTGGTTAGGGTTAGAGGGTTAGGGGTTAGTGGGTTAGGGTTAGAGGGTTAGGGTTGGTTAGGGGTTAAGGTTAGAGGGTTGGGTTAGGGTTAGAGGGTTAGGGTTAGGCTTGCCTACAATAGTAAGCTGGTTTATGTCTGTTTCTCTGGGCTAGTCTTTTATTGTGCAGCCATGGCAACCTCACTATCCAAGTCATCTGAGTGCATAGATCTATCCCCGTGTCGTCATGGTTACTGTCTCTTTAGGGGCCCAGATGCATTTGTTCCAGGTTCATGTTTTATGGTCACACAGCTGCTTGTTTCAGATCACAAGTCTAATGCTCTGCAGTAAATTTGTTCATACGCTGGGTTTTTTTAAGCAGCACCATCAGAGTAAAAGTGAAAATGATGGTTCCACACAGGTTTCATACAGCCCTTTGGAAAGTCTGTGTTGCTAGGCAACTGCTCAGGTTCGTGGCGTGCTCCTGTTATGTTACTAAATAAAAAATAAAAAACCTTTGGCAAAACTAGTTCTAAACCCCTGCGCTTAGCTACTTTATCTTGGTTTCATCCTACGTCATACATCTTCACCAGCACTGTTAGCATTAGCAGCGTCAGCTCAGCGGCCACCCCAGAAGCTGCTGCTAACAGCATGGCTGGCTGCTTCTGCTGGAGGGTTAGGGTGAGACGGAATCTACCGTCAAAGACAGATTCCACGTGTGTCTTTTAAAGCACAAGCGAAGCCGGGCAATGAAACGTGTTGAGACGCTGTAACAAAGCCAAGATTAGCTTGTGTTATATTTCTCATCAGAAATGTCTCCAGTACAGGTCGCGACACCTCCCGCTTCCTCCCTGCCAGCTGGTTCAGTGTCACCTAATCAAAATTCATTTCTTTGAAGAGCACATTCAGCAGTCCAGTCAGCTGCTGCTGTGTTTGGAGTAGCGGTGGGTATCCAGGTCTAAGATGATCTGTCCTTCCCTCAGGGATATCCGAGTCCGAGCAGTTCCTAAAGGGGACGTCACAGATCAAGACCCTGTCTGCCGACGACATCGAAGGAATGAGGGTCGTTTGCAAGGTGAGGATTCCTTGAGCTGGTGAAGACTTTGCAGCCTCTGTGTTGATTCTGATGTGGTTTGCAGTTGGCTCGAGAGGTTCTGGATATCGCAGCCATGATGGTGAAGCCGGGTACCACGACAGAGGAGATTGACCACGCTGTTCATCTGGTATTTATCCTTTTGCAATCACTATTTTCTTTGAGTTAGTCACATGAATGTCAGTGGAATCTCCTGCAGTGCAAAACCAACCAACCATGACAGACTTATTAAGATGCTATTGACAACTGAGGTGTTTCAGCGCCCCCTGCTGTCAGACAGTCCAACTGCGGTTAGCTTGTCTAAAATATCACAGGCATACTGATCTGACACACTGTGACCGACACGTCTTCACTATGAAGGAGTCAATAATGTGTCTTTACCCAGCATGCCTTGCATTTTCAGGCCTGTACAGCGAGGAACTGTTACCCCTCCCCCCTCAACTATTATAACTTTCCCAAATCGTGCTGTACATCGGTCAATGAGGTCATCTGCCACGGAATCCCAGACAGAAGACTCCTGCAGGAGGGAGACATCCTCAATGGTACACTTCCCAGTTTTTAGTCAAATTTGACGAAGCCTGATGACTGGGCCAACGTGGAAAAATAAACTCTCTAATCATCATCCAGACCTGTGTTCAGAGTCAATGTGACACGTTACATCAGCGCTTTCATTGTTCACGCAGTTGACATCACGGTCTACCACAATGGCTTCCATGGAGACCTCAATGAAACGTTCTTTGTTGGAGATGTGGATGAAGAAGCAAAGAAGCTGGTTCAGACAACATACGAATGCCTCATGCAAGCCATCGACTCTGGTAGGAATGTCAGAGATGTTCCCTGTACAATGATCACCACGGTACTTTTACTCCGTATGGCTGCTGTGTGAGAAAACAGGTAATTGTCACTCCAGAGATGTGCTCGATTTCTTTTGGAAACTAAGCTGCTGTCATGTGTTTTGTCCACCAGATGGCGCTGCCATTAGACAGGTTAAGAATGGTTGAATGGTTTATTTTCACTCTTTTAAAATAAGTTATCAAAATTTCAGATGTGTCGGACATGTAAACAGGTTTTGATGCATTAGACCCTCTGTTGCTCAGCATTCTGATGTTTTGGACCTAACCTGGATTAAAAGTAGCATGAACTCAATGCAGAGATCATTCAATCTTGCCCTCTTGACTCTCTTCATTACCATCTCTTCAACAGTCAAGCCCGGTGTTCGTTACAGAGAATTAGGAAACATCATCCAGAAGCATGCCCAGGCCAGCAGCTTCTCTGTTGTGCGGAGCTACTGCGGCCACGGCATCCACCGGCTCTTCCACACAGCTCCGAATGTCCCCCATTATGCCAGTGAGTTGAGGTTTACCAGCCATTTACCAGCAAACCCTAACCCAGCTAACCCTAACCCTCTCTAACCCTAACCCAGCTAACCCTAACCCAGCTAACCCTAACCCTCTCTAACCCTAACCCAGCTAACCATAACCCAGCTAACCCTAACCCTCTCTAACCCTAACCCAGCTAACTCTAACCCTAACCCAGCTAACCCTCTCTAACCCTAACCCAGCTAACCCTAACCCTCTCTAACCCTAACCCAGCTAACCCTAACCCTCTCTAACCCTAACCCAGCTAACCCTAACCCAGCTAACCCTAACCCTCTCTAACCCTAACCCAGCTAACCCTAACCCAGCTAACCCTAACCCTCTCTAACCCAGCTAACCCTAACCCTCTCTAACCCAGCTAACCCTCTCTAACCCCAACCCTCTCTAACCCAGCTAACCCTCTCTAACCCCAACCCTCTCTAACCCTAACCCAGCTAACCCTCTCTAACCCTAACCCACCTAACCCTAACCCTCTCTAACCCTAACCCAGCTAACCCTCTCTAACCCTAACCCAGCTAACCCACCTAACCCTAACCCTCTCTAACCCTAACCCAGCTCACCCACCTAACCCTAACCCTCTCTAACCCTAACCCAGCTCACCCTAACCCAGCTAACCCTAACCCTCTCTAACCCTAACTCAGCTAACCCTAACCCAGCTAACCCTAACCCTCTCTAACCCTAACCCTCTCTAACCCTAACCCTAACTAACCCTAACCCTCCAAACTGACGTCTGTGCCATTTATCTCTCAGAAAACAAAGCCGTTGGAGTCATGAAGCCCGGTCACGTGTTCACCATCGAGCCAATGATATGTGAAGGTAAAGGGCAGCAGCAGCGGTGCCGCCATCATTGAGGTCATGTGGTTATTTGATCCGTTGGCTGTACTGTTGCAGGCGGCTGGCAGGATGAGACGTGGCCCGACGGCTGGACGGCGGTGACCAGGGACGGGAAGCGCTCGGCCCAGTTCGAACACACTCTACTGGTCACGGAGACTGGCTGCGAAATCCTGACCCGCCGCCTGGAGGACAACGGCCGTGCTCATTTCCTGAGCCAAATGTAGAACTCCACATGGAGCAGACTTTTCCGTACAGACCCCCAGCACATCTGCCCCCCCCCCCCCACTCTCACTCTAAAACAGGAGCCGTCACCCCCGGAGCTCAGTGTCACTCTGGCTCTCGTCCATCTTAGTTAAAAACTGGTTCGTCAGTTCCAATGAAAGTACCTGAATGTGTCTTATTACACTCGTCATTCACTTCACTGAAGAAGATGTGAAAAGATTTCTTAGCTTTTGTTGAGGAGAATGAGCTGAAGGTTGTTCCTGCTTTCACCTCGGCGCTCCAGACCGGCTGCTGAGTTGGTGTCTGGACGGTGGACACCAGGACAAGTCCGCCACCATTTCATCTGCTGTCCATGTCTGATAAAAGTTCTTCAAAAAGGAGTGGAACTAATGAAGGCCGTATATTAGCAAACGGTAAAGAATTGTCTTAACGAAGAGCCTTGCTTCAAATTTGCCTCAAATTACTGTTAATCTGTAGAAAATGGTCCCGTCAAATGTTTGCTGTTTATGGAGCAGCACAACTCTTGATGGACATCGGTCGGAGTCGAAGGACTTTGTTGAGACGGGTGATTTGTGTCCGGCGTCAGTGTTTTAATAAACACAGATGAAATTATTATCCCATAATTTGATTCCATACTCCTGGTTTCCTAATGAGTTGCAGTTGTGTGAAGGAAGGGAGAAGTGGAATGTCTGTAAAACAGTATTGAATTCAGGGTGCCAAAAGTCTGTTGTTCGACTGGAGATGCAGCAAATGGAGCCTTATTTTAAGCGACGTGTTCCCTCATCCCAGTTCCTCCATTTCCATCAGTGCTAATGAGACCGATGCCGCCAGTCGTCCCAGTGAAGGAATAAACGACTCTTCTGTAGCTTTGTTTGAGTGACAGTGTTGTGTTCCCACCTTTAAAGATGACCTTGAGCTTTAACCTTTCTAGACTTGTTTTTGAGCAATGAAAAAAAAAATCTAATGATCATCTGAACATGCAGCACTTTGGATTTTCCTGCATGCAGTGCGCAAGGGGGGGTCTAAAGGGGGGTCTAAATGCCCATTGATTGAATGAAACACACTCCATCGAGGAATTGAAAGATCATTTATTAATATCAGCTGAGTAAATCTGGACTCAAGTCATTTTTTCTAGAACTGCAGGACAACACGAATGCTGAAATATGAAGAGACCAGATTATCTGATTAGATGTGACAGACTCGATAGAAACCAGCTCAGCCTTGTCCTCAGCAGAGGGCAGCAGCGATACTTGAAGCAGAACTAATTGACCAATATGGCAATATTAAACACTTACCATTTCCCAGCATGCATTAGATCAAATCCTTCTGCCATCTTCTCAAAAGGCAGAGTGTGCGTCACAAATTCATCCACTTTGAGCTTCTTATTCATGTAGTCCTCCACGAGTTTGGGCACACCTTCAACACCCCTGTATCCTGAGAGGAAAATAAATATTTAAAATAGAATCAACATTTGATTCAAGAAATTAATTGCTAAAATGAATTTCAAAAATGAGGAAATTAATAATTTGAGGGGTTCTCAGTTTGATCTAGTGTTACCCATAATGGCAGAAGGTGCCTTTCAAGTCCTACCTTCCCTAACCCTAACCCTTCAAGTTTATTAAGCCTCCTGCTAACCTCCCTAACCCTAACCTCCCTAACCTTAACCCTCACCCTCTGCATGCTAACCCTAACCCTCACCCTCTGCATGCTAACCCTAACCCTCACCCTCTGCATGCTAAACCTAACCCTAACCCTCTGCATGCTAACCCTAACCCTCACCCTCTGCATGCTAACCCTAACCCTCACCCTCTGCATGCTAAACCTAACCCTAACCCTCTGCATGCTAACCCTAACCCTAACCCTCTACATGCTAACCCTAACCCTTACCCTCTGCATGCTAACCCTAACCCTCACCCTCTGCATGCTAACCCTAACCCTCTGCATGCTAACCCTAACCCTCACCCTCTGCATGCTAAACCTAACCCTAACCCTCTGCATGCTAACCCTAACCCTCACCCTCTACATGCTAACCCTTACCCTCTGCATGCTAACCCTAACCCTCACCCTCTGCATGCTAACCCTCACCCTCTACATGCTAACCCAAACCCTCACCCTCTGCATGCTAACCCTAACCCTCTGCATGCTAACCTTAACCCTCACCCTCTGCATGCTAACCCTCACCCTCTGTATGCTAACCCTCACCCTCTACATGCTAACCCTAACCCTTACCCTCTACATGCTAACCCTCACCCTCTACATGCTAACCCTCACCCTCACCCTCTCCATGCTAACCCTAACCCTCACCCTCTACATGCTAACCCTCACCCTCTACATGCTAACCCTAACCCTCACCCTCTGCATGCTAACCCTAACCCTCACCCTCTGCATGCTAACCCTAACCCTCACCCTCTACATGCTAACCCTCACCCTCTACATGCTAACCCTAACCCTAACCCTCTGCATGCTAACCCTAACCCTCAAATGACCCTTCTTCCAGCACATTTTCAAACAAGTCTTAAAGCAGCACCTCCAAAAGCAGTGCCTTTCCAGGTGCGTCCAGTCACCAGCTGGAAGGGCTTGGTCGAGATCTCCTGACCCGCTGCTGCTACACCGATGATGACGCTAGTGCCCCATCCTTTATGACAGGCCTCCAAAGCTGCCCTCTGTCACCAAGAGCAATTGATAAAGATAAAGGCGAATGGCTCTGCCATGTGGTGGTTAGTGCTGGATCATTTGCTCACTTACCATGATGGTCACGTTGCCCACACACTCAAAGGAGTAGTCCACGCCTCCATCTGTCATTTCTATCAGAACCTCCTGGATGGGCTTGCTGTGATCCTGTGGGTTGACCACATCTGTGGCTCCAAACTCTCGAGCGATCTTAAACTTATTAGGGTTGAGGTCAATTCCAATAATCCTGGCTGCTCCCGCTGCCTGACAGCCCATAATTGCTGCAAGGCCCAGTGCTCCCAGGCCGAACACAGCGCACGTTGAGCCAGCCTCCACCTGCAGATTTACAAGAGGCTAAATGTTAATATGAGCATGCTAAAATGCAAACATGCTAATGTCTAGGTAGTATGTTTTACAGTTTTATTTAGCTAGTGTTATTAATTAACACTAGTAATATAGTGATGACATCTGGCACTGATAATGTCATTAAATCTACAAGCAAAGGTTGGTTCTAATCTTATTTTATTGCACAAAAGAGATTATATGACTGGTCATTAAGACTGAGGCTCTAGGGTTAGGGTTAGGCTCTGGATGGAGTTTTAGCTTTAAAATAAATTCTTTATTAAGACTGCTTATGTGTCAAGTTTTACTTACAAGTCATACTTAACAAAGCTAATAGTGTGTAAGATTTCAGTCAATCTAACATGTAACAGTATATTGAAGGACTTTTCAGTTAAAAGCTACTTCACAGTTTTATGGTTTTAGGCAAAATTTAGGTTTATTCTCTGTGCCTAAATGTCTCTAGAGGACGCCTCTCCTATATCTGTGTAGACCAGCTACGCACATATTCTGTAAGTTAGCACTTGTTGGACAACAATAGATAAAAGAATTCTGCCAAGTCCTTATTTGAGGTTCAACGCTGGAGGTTGGAAAGGTGAAGATCCATCCACTCGTAGCAGAGCAAATATACAAAAGTAAACAACCATCACACTCACATGGACACCTAAGGTGCACGGGCAGAAGATACCATCTCCACACAGAACGACCCCTGACCTCTGAGCTATATGATTGTGGGACCTTCCAAAGAGAACACCTGAAAATGACTAATGAGGTGCCTCGCTAACCTTGGCGGTGTTCAGAGCAGCTCCATAACCAGTGGTGATGCCACAGCCCAGTAGACATACTTTGTCCAGAGGGGCCCGGTGGTCCACCTTTGCCAGGGAGATCTCCGCCACCACAGTGTACTCGGAGAACGTGCTGCAGCCCATGAAGTGGAACAGGCTCTTGCCTTTGCAGGAAAAGCGGGTGGTCCCATCTGGCATCAAGCCTTTACCCTGCGTGAGCCTGAAGAAGATGAGCTCTCACTGCTGGAAGCTGAAGCACACCCAGAACCTTCTGAGGTGCAACCTCAAATGCATTTACCTGATCTTTTGGCACAAGTTAGTCTTGGGGTGTTTGCAGAACTTGCATTCTCCACACTGTGGAATGTACAGAGGTATGACAGCATCCCCTGAAAGTCAAACAATATCTCAGGTTTGATTTGATACAGATGAGCTGCTATTAGTGAGAAAATCAGGAGAACCTGCTTCAAACTTGGTAACTCCCTCCCCAACACTCTCCACCACGCCGGCACCCTCATGGCCGAGCACCACAGGAAACACCCCCTCTGGATCAGCGCCACCCAGCGTGTAGGCGTCGGTGTGACAGATCCCTGTAGCCACAATCTGAAAGTAAAGCCCGGCCAGGTGACGAACACGGATCTGGGAACACCTTTGGGATTTATCCTGAGTGTGTTCGCTGGGTGGAGTTCTCCATTAAACATGAAAGAACAGCTGGCATAAAATACACATAAAGTATGAATACACACAAACGATCCCAGCAATAATTGAACAGATCCTTGGTGCCTGCCCCTCTCATAAGTGTTACGTTTTACATTAAACATTAAACACAAACTCCACACAACCACAGATATCACAAAAGTAACACAGGACCAACGTGCACGGTCGCGACTTAGAGGGGATAAAAATAAGTTGGGAAACTTAAGGAGCAGCCATTGTTCTTGGAATATTGTGTTAAACTGTTTTACAAATTCAGCTCAATTCTTCACCTTGATGCGGACTTCCCCACGTCGAGGAGGTGCCACCTCCACCTTCTCCATTGCGAGGGGTTTTCCAGCCTCCCACGCCACTGCAGCTCTGCAAAGAATCACCTACAACAGCAGCGACAAAATATTACTACAGCAAATGGACCTAAAATATTCCAGTCCTCTCCAAAAGCTTCTTCTTCTTTTCACACATAGGAAACAACAAGCTTTCCAGTTATAGACGTGCATTATAATAATAACGTAACCTTCACGTCCCGCCCACAAACACTGAAATGAGATCAAATCCTCACAGTCGCACATGCAGTGCTCCTAAATTTGCTTTAGAAGTGAATTCTAAAGAAGTGGTGGTGTTCACCTTGCCCGTGGTTGCCATGTTCTTTCACAATTCAGGTGCTCCTCCGAGGTTGAGTTCTTTCCAGAGTTTAACAAATCAGAACGTTGCCTTCCAGCCAACGACTGTGGGAGGTAAGCAAACATTTCCAATCTCTGCTTCTTTTTCCTGTTTCCTTAATGGTTTTACCTTTGTGCTTCTTAGGTGTGTTTGTTTTACAACCCTTGCAGCAATAATTCCGTATTAATATGGAGATACAGCAAGTGCAGCTGGATGTTAGTGCGCACAGAAGATAAGAGGGAAGGACGTTCAATCAAATGTGTATGTGGATAAAAATGCCGAGTCATAAATCAGGTCGACATGATGATTTGTGACAACAGTCCACAGCTTCAGATTCTTCAGCCTGTACATCATCGATGATCTCTCTTGGTCCGTCACCCCCCCCCCCCCCCCCCACACACACACACACACACTCTCTCTCTAATTGGCAAGACATGTTAGTTACGCCATTTCCTGAGGATACTCAGAAAAGCTGGACTTACAACCTGCAATGGAGGCTGCTGGAAACGTGCCCGGGTGTGACAGAGAGAAACCCAGTGGATGGCATGAGGAGATGCTGAGGACTGATACGAGGAGCCTGCTATAGCAGGACCTCTATCATCACCTGGGGCACGTGGCAGCCCCCACACATCTTCTAACCCTTCTCACCCTCAGGCAGGAGATACAGCTCACTGCATTCCAAAGACAAAGCCTCCACATTCTGAGCAGACATTGACACACACGTACACATGCGCGCACAACTTAAGACAACAGTCAGGACAACCTTGCACATGTGCAGTGTAATTAGATTACAGTGAGAACCAGAACCAACCTGTAGTGAGTGGAGCTGCTGAGCCATGAGATGGAGGTGACTAACCCTAACCCCCTAACCCTCTAACCCTAACCCTCTAACCCTAACCCCCTAACCCTAAACCAAACCCTAACCCCCTAACCCTAACCCCCTAACCCTAACCCTAAACCAAACCCTAACCCTCTAACCCTCTAACCCTAACCCTCTAACCCTTCTTGTGCAGTTGTACATGTTGTAAAGTGAGGTGGGTTGTAACCAATGACCAACACAAGTTATTTAATTGACGCTCTAATCTCTGAATTATCGTCTACCGAGCTCATAGCGCATCTGTGGATTTGTCTTCTCTGCACTATTCATGCATTTACAGAGGCCTCAATTTATTCTTCCAACTCAATTATCAACCATTTTTATCCATCTTCATGACATATAACATATTTAAAGCAGCAAGGGAATTCTTTTCATCGTGTCTTTTCATGCAAGCTTGAAGCATGTTTAGATTTTATTCACATGACTACAGCTATTACTGTCAAATATCCATGAAAACGTTCATCCGGGCGGCACCGTGCTTCTATTCTGAAGCAACCTTCAACACTGTGCGAATGCTGCGGGACAAAAAGACGTGTTTCAGTCACTTTCTCGTCTGTCTAATAAACAACAGAATATCAGAATAGAAACTAAAGATTTTCCATGTTTCATCAAAAGAATTTCAGAATATAAACCAACCATTTTCCATGTTTCATCAGCTCAATTGCATCATTGATCTGATCCAAAGTCGTTTCATGTGTAATAAATTCATCCAGCATTAATTTCTTCTCCAGGTATCTTTCAACCATCAGAGGAACGCCATCCCGGCCTTTAAACCCTGCAGTCACCATTAAAATCAAAAAGATTACAATGTACAAACAAGTGGTATAGAAATGTATTTGTGTCTCTGTGTGTGTCCGACGAGCAAATTGAGGACATTTTTGTGAACTTGGGCCATTCTGGGTGGCCCATTAAATTCAGTTTGAGGCTAGAATAGGTTTAGGGTTTAGAGCTGGGTAATGTTTTATATCTATAAAAGGCTCCACAAAGATTGGAATACAAAGATGCGTTGGTTTGTGTGAGTGTGTGTCTGGTGGCATTATTTTCTCACCTCCGAATGCCGAACCCTTCCATGTGCGCCCACCGATGAGCTGAACAGGTCGTGTGGCAACATCAGCCAAATCTGTCCAACCAACGATGACACTGATGCCCCAACCCTGAACGCAAGACTCGAATGCACTACGCTGTCAATGAATGCATAAACATTAGCTTAGCAGTAAAGGAGATCATTAATCAAATCTATGAAATAAGTCATTATTACACGGCTACATTGTAGCACGCTGCCCCTCATCATTCTGGAGGAAACCCTAACCCAGGTAAATGAATTAAGCCTACCATGACTTCTACATTCCCGGTACATTCCAGGGAGAAGTCCACTCCTCCATTAGTCATCTCACTCAGCACCTGGCTGATGGGTTTATCATGATCTTTGGGATTGACAAAATCTGTAGCGCCAAACACTTTGGCCTTCTCAAACTTCTCAGGATTGATGTCCACAGCAATAATCCTCTTGGCTCCTGCAGCGTTGCAGCCCATCACTGCTGCCAGGCCCACGGCCCCCAGCCCAAACACAGCACAGGTGGAGCCTGGTTCAACCTGAGGAAAAACAGAGTTTGCTCGTAGTATAAGGTTGAAATTCTTTTGATAATGATATTGTCTACATGACTGCACCTGTGGAATACACACCTTGGCAGTATTTATGGCCGCGCCATACCCAGTGCAGACCCCACAGCCCAGGAGGCAGACTTTGTCCAAAGGGGCTGCAGAATTGATCTTTGCCACAGCTAATTTATTGACCACCGTGTACTCTGCAAAGGTGCTGGTTCCTGTAAACTGCAGCAGTCTCTTGCCCTTGCAGGTAAACCTGGATTCTTCTGGGGCCATCATATTGTTGTTAGTAAAGCCAGTCCTGAAATAGAATAAAATATCCATTTATTGTAGTCACAACATGAATTCAAAAATTAAATCCTGTATTTATAATAAATTCATTAAGCAGCCTTAAAGACCTGTTTCTGTAAAACTATTTCTGTCATAAATAAAGAACTGGAAATGAAAATATAGATGATAATTCCAGGACTCACCAAGCTTTCTCACACTGGTTGGTCTTTGGGCTCTTGCAGAAGCGACACTCTCTGCACTGTCTGATGAACAGAGGAATAACTTTGTCTCCTGAAATGCAGAATGCATTGTCAGCTCATGCTCCCCCCCCCAAAAAAAAACAACAACCAGTTTTTAAAGAGCAACTTAACCCCTGGATTTTGGCTGATGTGTGGCTACGCTGGAAATGTCATGATTATGGGCAGAGCTCCTGAAGCAGTTAAGACCATCCCACCACTCCCCAATGGAATCTCAAGGTCACCAAAGGTCATCAAATCTTCTACATCTTAGCCGAGGATAGAAACTATGATAGTGATTATGGTTATCCCTGGCAGAGACTAACTCAGACTGGAAACCACTCTTACTAGTAGGCCACAATATTTTCCCATGAAATTTTACAGATCCAATGGCCAGTAGCTAACCCTAACCCTAACCCTAACCCCTAACCCTAGCTAACCCTAACCCTAGCTAACCCTAACCCCTAACCCTAGCTAACCCTAACCCCTAACCCTAGCTAACCCTAACCCTAGCTAACCCTAACCCTAACCCCTAACCCTAACCCTAAAGCCCCTGAGAGGCAATAAAGGTGCTGTTCTCCACCATGTTAACATCACAGTTAACAGTTCAAGCCAGAATCATTGAAAACTGTATAGCAATCATTCAAACAAATATGTCCTTTTTTGTACAGCTTTCATTTAATAAGTGTTTTGTCTGTAATTGGTTTCTGTAGGGTTTCAATATCAGTGTCCTTGTGCTTATTTGGAAATTTGATAACAGTCTCATAACGCTTATTCATGCTTCAGTTTAGTTTACATCAAATGTGCATTATATTGATAGTATTGAATTATTAACCCCCCTAAAGGGTTGCTTGTTGAATTTCCCTTGTTGATTCTAGAAAATAACACTACAATAATGCATGTTGACGGACACGTTAGCTCTTGTCTTGACTGGGCAGGTCTGGACTGGAATAACAAAGGTTGCATGTAGACTACCAAACATCTCAAAAATGTTCTGTCACTCCAAACTGACCTGGCTGATATTCAGTGACCCCAGGCCCAACACTCTCTACGATTCCAGCTGCCTCATGGCCAAGGACCGTTGGGAAACCTTCTTCATGCATGTTCTCCAGAAGGTGATACAGGTCTGTATGACACACGGCAGTTGCCACAATCTGCATGACACACAAGCAAACAAAATGAGACTCTTCAGAGTCAATATGCATCTTTTCTTAAATAAATCAGCGAGAAGATGTCTATAAAATCAAATATGCTATCAGACAGATAAATTCAACTCTTTTGTGCATGATTTTTTTTGGCTTTTTCACAGTCCATGGCGGTT
Source organism: Takifugu rubripes (assembly GCF_901000725.2). Classification (NCBI taxonomy): domain Eukaryota; kingdom Metazoa; phylum Chordata; class Actinopteri; order Tetraodontiformes; family Tetraodontidae; genus Takifugu; species Takifugu rubripes. Next base: position 15,564,539 of record NC_042286.1, on the reverse strand, counting down.
TTTTGTTTTTAAAAGCCACTGTTAGCATTCTTTGGTTCAGTGTCTTTTCCTGAGGTGAAGTAGTGGACGTGCAGAATCGTGCTAGGTGCTTGTTTCTCAGGTGGAGGATCATGTTTGTCGCGTTGAAGGCGCAGCTTTCCTCCCCACTACGTGAAATCCTCATTTTGCAGACATTGCACGTTGCTGTCGCTCTGCCTTCACTCTTCAGTTTAAAAATATTTCAAAATGGTCAATGTTTGATTGGTTCTTTTGATGTTGTCAGCTTTCCTTATGCTCCGGCGGTATCAATTGTCAATTCTATATAGTAGTATTCTATGTCGTTTTAACAACATGGACAATGGGCAGGGCAATGTAAGGTTACATATACATCAGTGATCTGGATCTTTTGCACCAAACTTCCAAATTTCAGATCACATGATAAGACCGGGTACACCCGCGAGAACGATCCCTCCCAGTATGCGTGGATAGAGTCCCTCCCAGTACACAGGGTCTGTTTTCGTTTGTTGTGGCCAATGCATACTTGCAACAGATCTCACAAAATCTGAACTAACCAAAAAGGACTAGAAGAGATCATTACTGTTGTGGAAATAAAACTGTGGTTAACTGGCTACTGCTGCTCTTTTTATTTAGTGGAGCATCACATGAAATAGCATAATTTCCCCACTCTGAAGTTTAAATAATACACAAACTGGTAGTATTTCATGAACCTACATGTGGTTTTAATGAAAAATAGGGCTAAAAATTGACTCAGGTTTGCCATGTGTACAGCCTTTCTCTCTTTAGTCATACGGATTGACAGAGAGTTATAGACTCAAAGGTCAAGTTACAGGATTATGAGAAATGTGTCCAAAGTTTGTCCGTGTTAAAAGTTGAAAATATTTGCTTTAGCATTCAGCCTTTGTCTCTCATTCATGTGTTATTAGTAAATGTCTCTCTCACCTTGATGCGGATCTCATTGGTCTCTGGTGGAGCAACCTCAATCTCTTCAATCACCAAAGGCTTGTTGGGCTCCCAAGCCACAGCAGCCTTACATTTAATGATCTAGTGGATAACGACAGCACATAGAATTGACGAATGAATGAAAAAAACCATGGTCATCTGCTATGCTGTTTAACTCTACTACTATAGTTAGATTCTGAAATGATAGTTAATGTAGCTCGAATGTTGCATAAACCAAAAGGAATGCAGTGAAACATTCAGATCATGTGTTGAATATAGCAACCATCTCAAAACTGACGCACGTGAAAGCATCTGTTCATAATGTTTTAAAAATACACGCAAGTGTCAAATGTAATATAAATACAAAGGCAGGATGAACTATGTTTACCGTCCCAGCTGTCGCCATGTTCCCTGAAAAGAAGAGAAAAAAGAAGTCAGAGTGATGAAGAGGTTAAAAGGGAAAGACCCCAGTGGGCAGGGCTGCAACTGGCCTAGCCTCCTGACGAAAGCCTACGTACCCTCCCAGGTCAATGATGTGATCATTCTGTGACCTCAATATACCCAACCTCAGAGCCTGTTAGTTATCAGGTGGCTCAAAGGTTGATCTTGCCTTCTTTTCAACAATCCGGCCATCAGAATTTTCCTGTTGGACCAAGTTTACTTAATAATTAACATCTACAGTCCTTGACTACATGTAAAAAACTTTAGTCATGATGCCAACCATTTTAGGATGTAGGACTTAAAGGATGTAGGAAAAACAATGAGTTTGTCATCATACTACATTTTAGGTCATGATGGCTACATTTTGAAGTCTGAATGGTGTTTCTAGGTGAATATATGGCAGAGCTGTGGGCCCTTAAATAGGGGTCAAATTACGTGCACTTTTTGAGCCCTGTCCTATTAGTTAACAAGGGATTTTTTGGCCACGAAAGCCCTGGTGTCTCAGCCCTCAATAGCCATAGCACAAGATTCCCAGAATTTAGACAGGTTGAGCTAAAATTTGGTGTGGGTACGACAAACCATGTAGGAGGAGATATCAGACAAACTTTACGACGGAATACTCAATTATCTTTTAAAAAGCATTTCCTGTTTAGGTGTCGAACTGGAGGCTTTTCAGGGATTACTTGAAGGGTGTAGTAGTAATGGGTTTGATGCATCGAAACAAAATCCAAAGCCCGTCATGAACGTTTTGGTGCATGTTTGATTAATGTGAGACCTACGGTTCATGAGTGGTTAGGGTTTTAGCGACCGAGCTCCATGAATTGTAACCTGTAGGCACTAAGGATGGGCGGATCGATCCCGTGGTATCGATATATCAACACTCACAAGCTACTCATTTGGTATGGATTTTCTTTTATAAATATCGATACTAACTAAAAAAAATAAAATTGGGGGTGTATGCATGACTTTCCGCCGTTTTAGATCGCCCATCCTTAGTAGGCACACAGAATTATGGCATTTTTCAGCTATTCAAAGTGTGAGTATATCAACTAGACAATTCTGTTTTGTGTTTTACTCCTCGTGTTACGGTATTATGCATGATTTGATTTGAGTCTGTCTACACGTTATGCTCCATCTCAAGGAAAAGACCTCTTTACTGTTAGTAAATGAAGAAGGCTGCTTGCACATTGTGGCAAGTGATACGGATGCACTTTATCTCTGGCATGTTTTTATTGTACACAAAGAAGGTGCAGCAACGCTTCCCCTATGCTCGTGTGCACACACACGTATGTGTTTACTCATTAGCCACTATGCTATATCTCAAAATGTAACTGCATTAAATGGTGGATCTAGGTTTTTGTTTATAGAAAGCAGCCTTTCTAGCGATTTTGGGCCTGCTTCCTCCTGTTTATACAATGGGGGTAAATAAGTCTATAGTCTCACTTTTCCCAAGGTAAAACACTCCATTTCAAGTCCATTCATTTAAATCTTTAGTGTTTTGTTCCCCCCATATTTTATGGTAAGTAGGGGAGTCAAAGGGTATAAAAAAAGAATAAACCACTCAATCTGTGCATGGTTTTATTGTGTTCATTGTTTATCTTGTGTGACATTGTGTTGACAGGATGCTCCTGTTCCCATTTCTTGATTCACTTCTTATTCTGAAGAAACGCTCAGAACTGTCCGGATGCTAGGAAGCAACAACAGCAGAGAGTTAGAAGATTAGTTAGCCTGTTATTTCTCTGTGATAACCACAAGTAGTAAGTAAAATCCACCATTTGCCATGTTTCATCAGCTCAATGGCATCATTGACCTGATTCAAGGCCATTTTATGAGTAATGAACTCATCCAGCTTCACTTTCTTATCCAGGTATGCTTTAACCATCTGAGGCACGCCATCCTTACTTTTAAACCCTGTGTGACAAAGAACATAAGCATTCATCATTAGATCAGATTTGTGTGTCAGGGTTCATCTCCGTGACTATGGTGAAATTTTATCTGCCTGATTAAATCATCACTGCAGATTAAACACATATAAACTGGCATTGCAGGGGGTTAATAAACACACTGTTTGATAAGGATTCTTGTTCACAATTTTATTGCAAGAGTCTTTCTTACTGCTACCTATGATGCTTTTCAGGAACTTACATAGTTGTCACCACTTCTATGCTACTAGTAGCTGAGGCTGCCCAGGACATCAGTATAATTCACTAAAACATTCTCTTTTCACCTCTCTAGGCCATGGCTGCTCCCTCAATCAGTATTAGATAACTCTAATTCTACTTTCAGCTTGGCTTGTCTCTTCTTGATCTCTCTCAACGATCTACCATTGTTGCTGGCTGCAGAGATTAAAGCTGACCTGATCAAATTAGATTTGCATTCCCTTCAAAACGATCACAAGCGTGACTACATAGTCACCACATTATAATTTGGTACTCATTTTGTTCTCCTCCATCTCCCTTTCTACTTCTCTACTTGACCCCCTCTTTTAGGACATTAAAGTGAAGAAATGCAACAATGAAAAGAATGAGTATAGCTCAACTATCCTAGAGACCTGAGTTTCCATTTGGGCCAAGGTTTTCTCATCTTTAACAAAACACAAAGGGAAACGTCATGCTTACTTTATAGAGACCAATATATTTAAGGTTTCCAGCATCTATGATTGTCTCACCTCCAAACAGAGAGCCCTTCCATGTGCGTCCAGCAATCAGCTGAATGGGTCGAGCAGAGAAGTTGTCCTTGTCTGTCCAGCCAACAACAACGCTCATGCCCCAACCTTTCACACAAGATTCCAAAGCATCCCGCTAGACAGGAAATGTGGGATTATTGCATACAGTCCTCATTCACTGAGAAGGTGTCCGTCTTACCATAACAGCCACATTTCCAACACATTCCAGGGAGAAGTCCACTCCTCCATTAGTCATCTCACTCAGCACCTGGCTGATGGGTTTATCATGATCTTTGGGATTGACAAAATCTGTAGCGCCAAACACTTTGGCCTTCTCAAACTTCTCAGGATTGATGTCCACAGCAATAATCCTCTTGGCTCCTGCAGCGTTGCAGCCCATCACTGCTGCCAGGCCCACGGCCCCCAGCCCAAACACAGCACAGGTGGAGCCTGGTTCAACCTGAAATGAAACATGTCAGTAATGCTCAGTACACCTTGGAAAAACTGGAAAGCCACTACCTGAAATCAGCAAATGCAACAATATACCTTGGCAGTATTGACCGCAGCTCCATAACCCGTGCAGATCCCACACCCCAGAAGACAGACTTTATCCAGTGGAGCCGCAGGGTCAATCTTTGCCACAGCTACCTGGTTCATCACAGTGTACTCAGAGAATGTACTGGTTCCCATGAACTGTAACACCTTCTTTCCTCTACAGGTGAACCTGGATTCTTCTGGAGCCATCACATCATATTTATCAGCAGCCCTGGAGAGAATATAATGCATGAATATACTATATGGAAAATAAAAGCAGATGAAAACATTATCAAAAAGTAATGCTGCATTCAAGAACAGAGTGTCTGAAAAAATGTGAGCTCACCATCCTTTCTCACACTGGTTGGTTTTGGGACTTTTGCAAAACCGACACTGTCGACACTGGGAGATAAACAGAGGGATCACTTTGTCTCCTGAAATGTAGAAACAACTTTTGAATGGGCACATCACATGAAATAGAATTTGCTTGGCTGAATGCCATACAGGAAAAGAACAGACTGTCATTCCAAATTTTAGTTTACCTGGCTGAAATTCAGTGACCCCTGGCCCGATGCTCTCTACGATTCCGGCTCCTTCGTGCCCAAGGACAGCTGGGAAACCATCTTTGTGCATGCCTTCAAACAGGTGATACAGGTCCGTGTGGCACACCCCAGTGGCCACAATCTGCACCAAAGACAGCAACCACAGATGGAAATATTTTGTGCAAGTTCAGTTCAGGAAACTTGGTAACAGTAGCTTGAGAACCATCTTGAACGTCTCTCACCTTGATGCGGATCTCATTCGATTGAGGGGGAGCAACTTCAATCTCCTCAATCACCACAGGCTTGTTTGGCTCCCAGGCAACTGCTGCCCTGCACTTTATGATCTAAAGGGTTACGAAATATAAACAAATACTTTACACTATGTACAGGTGATAAAGTTGTTCATTTTCATAATTTAGTCAAGAATGATTTACAATTTCTCATGCACACACAGCGTAATTGAGTACAAAATAAGTACAAAACAAGCTGAGATGATCAATTCAACAGCTGCACCAAATTCCTGCACATTTTATCTCTCTTGGACAAATTTCCCCTCATATGTGCCAAATAAAACAAAACGGTTTCAATCTTTGAGCCAAGCCAAACAGGACACGTGATGTTTTTCTGAAGCCAGTTATGCAATCTAATTCCATTTCAGTTTATTTAGTAACGTATGCTTTGCTGTACAAATAACAACTGTAATATAAAGAGACATGTTTACCACCAGATGTGAGCACTGACACGTGTCAAGGTTTTTTTTTTCAATTAAAATCAGTTAACAAAAGGATACCAATTTTGATTTTATTATTCTTCTTTATTGCATTGCACTCATACTAAACCCTAAACATCAGGTTATTAAAACCATGCAACATTAAATTCTGCACCCACCTTTCCAGCTGTGGTCATTCTTGCAGGGAAGTAACAAAAAACTAAAATGGAATCAACCAGAGTTGAAGAAAAGAAGGAGGAGTGAAGTTTCACTTGCCATTTATATAGAGTGTGTGATCCTTCAGTGGGGCAGGGCCTTGTTGTCCACTCCTTAAATTGTTGGCAGTGGATATGTACCAAAGTTGTCACACTGTTGTCGTTGTTACTTTTCATACATAGTTTGCTTGTTTGTGTAGTTGTAGGTTTGTTGCTTTAAATATTAAATTCAGGGTTAGGGTCAAAATCAAATTAAAAAAGATCTTCATTAGGATTGTATCGCATGCTTCACAGTTGGAGTTATTAAGTCATCAAATTGATTGGGACATTTGTAACCACTCAGATAAGATGCAGAGGAATCATCTTACAGCACAAAGGGCACAAGTTAGGGTTAGGAAAAAGGTTAGGGTTAGGGTTAGAATTAGGAAAGATTGAGGGTAGGGTTAGGGTTAGGGTTAGGGTTACGCGCACATAAGCGGACATGCGCGCACACTCGAACGTAATGTTTTTTGACGTAATATTAAGAAAGGTCTAATGTGCATGTGTGTGTGTCTGTGTGTGAGTGAGTGTGAGAATGAGTGAGAGAGTGTGAGTTTGAGTGAGTGTGTAAGTGAATGAGTTCCTAAAGCACACACGCGCACACGTGCGCACTTACGCGCACATACGCGCACACTCGAACGTAATGTTTTTTAACGTAATATTTTGAAAGGTCTAATGTACATGTGTGTGTGTCTGTGTGTGAGTGTGAGATTGAGTGAGTGTGTAAGTGAATGAGTTCCTAAAGCACACACGCGCACTTACGCGCACACGTGCGCACTTACGCGCACATAAGCGCACATTCGCGCTCACTCGAACGTAATGTTTTTTAATGTAATATTTTGAAAGCTCTAATGTACACGTGTGAGTGTCTGTGTGTGAGTGTGAGATTGAGTGAGTGTGTAAGTAACTGAGTTCCTAAAGCACACACGTGCGCACTTACGCGCACATAAGCGGACATGCGCGCACACTCGAACGTAATGTTTTTTGACGTAATATTAAGAAAGGTCTTATGTGCATGTGTGTGTGTCTGTGTGTGAGAGAGTGTGAGACTGAGTGAGTGTGTAAGTGAATGAGTTCCTAAAGCACACACGAGCACTTACGCGCACACACGCGCACACGTGCGCACATAAGCGCACATTCGCGCTCACTCGAACGTAATGTTTTTTAATGTAATATTTTGAAAGCTCTAATGTACATGTGTGAGTTTCTGTGTGTGAGTGTGAGATTGAGTGAGTGTGTAAGTAACTGAGTTCCTAAAGCACACACGCGCACTTAC